>NW_009213422.1:0-10826 GCF_000690835.1 Fulmarus glacialis | reverse complement strand
GATTTAGATGAGGCCTTGGACACTATCCCTGGGCACAGAGGGAGCATCACCATGACTCGCGCTGAGGAGACACAGAAATGAAGGCGGGGGGTTGGGTGTGGGTCTGGGCCTCCAGAGGGGCTGCTGCTCCCCAGGGCTCGGGGGCTGGCATGCGGCCGCTGCCTGCACGTGGGTCTGCACAGCAAAGGCTTGGGTGCTGCAGGGTGCCTGGCTGCTGCAGAAAGTGCCAACTGCGTTTTTTTGAACATTGAGGAAAAATGCAGTCCTGGATGTGTCAGCTGGAAGGAAATGGTTTTGACTTTGTGTTTGGTAAGAAGCCTTCCACCTCCCCACAGGGCTTCTCCCGATTTCCACCACTGCAGTTTGGCTGTGCACCCACGGTGGCACAGGGGAGGCCCCAGAGGTCTGCAGGTCCCTGTCCCTGCTCAGAGCCACAGCAGCATCCCTCGAGCGTGCCTGCGGCTGCAAGAGGGAGCAGAGAGGGGACAGAGGGAGATGGCGCTGCAGGCACTAGAGGGCAGGACAGGCCACAGCAATCTGGCTGCGGAGACACGTAGAAAGACACTGATGTCGCCTGTTGCACATTGCACGCCCTGCACCAGTGACACCTGTCTGGACTTCCCTCCTCTGCTAAACCTCAAAGGTGTTGACCTTCTGCAAAATCTACTCATAACATGAGGAGCCAACACTTGGGGTCACCCTACACAGTCCACACTAAGATCACAGAATCACGGAATGGTTTGGGTTGGAAGGGACCTCTACAGATCACCTAGTCCAATGCCCCTGACATGTCCACATGTCCCCTACTCAGTCCACACTAAGATCCTGGGTTTCAGGGCTTTCTAACTGCAGCTGCCGAGTATTTCCACGCCATGTCTCAGCTCTGGGCTGAACCCTTTCAAAAAGTTTAGCAGAACTGTTTCAGCCTGTCCTTTGAATGAGATTGGAGGAAAAATACATTTCCCTGCCTATATTCAACCATCTTTTCAGATGTTCCAGTAAGTAAACCTTGTCACCTCCTTGCTATGGAGCCAGATTCTGGTGTTTTAGCTTTGCACCACCTCAGCCAGGAGGTGGGAGAAATGGTGCAGCACGGCTCCAGCACACTTTGTGAGAGTGAAACAGAGGCTTTAGCACACAGATAGGCAGGATGCTGGACTTCTGCTTTGTGTTCTGTGGTTCTCATAGAAATCTTCCTGCAGTTTTCAGGAGGAAAAAGGAAGTGGCAGAATCAAACAGCTGAAAACCAGAAGTTATTCTCTGGAGCAGATCCTCCAAAACGTTTATATCCCACATGGGCTCCAAAATACCCGGGGAAATTTTCAGAAGACCTCGAGCTCCTGGCTGCTTTGAAAACACGTCCAGGGACACTGTCCACGTGGGAATCCAGTCCCAGAGCTCACTGGAAATGACAGGGCACCTCCTTCTTGCTACTTCACATCTGAAATTGAATACACAGACACAAACCCAAACTGCATGTAGAGCAGGCTGTATAAAATCAAACAAAACACTCAACGGCCACCTGAAAAATGCATGCTGTGCCTCGAAAAACACAGATTATTGTGGGCTCATTACCCTATGTAAAGAGCAACCTTGTTCTGTTTGCACACCACATTAAACTCATTTAGTCTGCAGTCCCAGAGGTGCAGCTGGTGATTCATCTCCTCCAGCACCTCTGGCCACTTTCCTAAGAGCAGAGCTCCCGGCACAGATCCTGACACCCCAGTCCCTGCTAGGCAGCCGCCTTCGCAAAGCACTAACATTTTTTCCTCATGGAGACCTGGAAGGAGCACTCAGCAAATATTCAGCTATACATCATACTATGTACTTGTAGCAATGTTTCTTGTCTCGCTGCTCAGGATCCACCAGCAATTCCTCTGGTGCTCTTTGGCCTAAAGGGACAAATATTGCCTCATCCCACGCCACCTGATGCCTGTTTCCCTCCAGACCGTGGGTCTGGACTCTTTTGCAAGCAGCTCTTGCCAGTCAGGGCTGGGGATGAGAAAAAGATGCAGATGTTCCTCTTTTCCGAAGCGTACAAACCCTTCAAGATACAGTTCCTGAGCAGTCGTCAGGAAACATCCTGGCATATGCAGATCCACAGCATTTGCAGTTCCTGACTGACACACAGCAGCTCGGGATATGATCTATGACATACCCCTACCTCGTTAGCTGACACGAACGTCCGTCCAGGGATGATGTGAACTCCAGCCTTGGAAATAAACCCCAGGAGAGTCCCTCAAGAACAACTGGATGACTGAACAAACCAACGCAGGCGCAGGTTGCCTCACCCATGCTGCACTCTGCCGGCCATCAGCACTGCAGGCAGCGTTTCTCCCAGGTGCAAAGCTTTCCTGTGGCCCAACGCAAGAGTCGTGCTCTCTGGTGCTAAATCTCTTCCCAAGTAGATTCCCTTCCCACTGGGCTGCACAGGAGCACAGACAACCCCTCCTGTCCCGCACACACATTAAGTAAGACACTCATTCACAGTGGGGTCCCTGCCAAAGGCTCAATAGATCACACTTCCCAGCCCTCTGATCCAATCCACAGAGCTTCACACAGCAAACAGCACACAAATGAGAGGCTGCACATCTTTTTTAAGAAAAGCTCAGGGAAAGGAGGATTATGGTGTTGGTCTTCCCAAGCCACACGTGCTGAGGCCCTGCTTCCCAGGGAGTGGCTGGACATCTGCCTACTGATGGGAAGTCATGAATGAATTCCTCTTTTTGCTTTGCTTGTGCACACAGATTTTGCTTTTCGTATTAAACTGTCTTTGTCTCGACCCACGAGGTTTTTTTCATCTTATTTTCTCCCCCTGTCCTGCTGAGGAGAAGGAGTGAGAAAGTGTCTGGGTGGGCGTCTGGCAGCTGGCCAAGATCAACCCACCAGTCCTTTTTATTGCCGCCCAACGTGGGGCACGAGATAACGACAGTTTTGATCTGGGCATACTATAGCTGTGGTAACTGTTAATTGGCAGGCTTCTGCTCGGGTCACGGAGCGCACTTGATTTACCATGTAACAGAGCCTAGGGCTTGTCAGCGGCTGCTTTCAGCTCCTGCTCTTTGCCGCACCGCTTATCTCTGTGTTTAGCTGTGCCTGGGAACATTCTGATAAAAGCAGCGGCCGTGTGCTCGGCCCTGGCATGGGTACTGCTTCTGTGCCGGGAGGGCTGTCCTGCGGAGAGGTGAGCGGTTGCACGTCCCTCTTCCCCTCCGGGACCGGACTGACGTGGCCGCCTTTGTTGCACGGGCTCCAGAGGTCCTTGCACATCCTTATCTAAGCTGCTCAATTAATGTCTTTCTGTCATGTGCATAGAAACTGGTTTTGGTCTGGTGTTAAGAGTTTGTCAGTGAGGTGACAAGGAAACGTGCCTTTAGGCCATCGATCCCTGGGTGGCAGGGTGTGTGTCAGGACTTGGGCAGGTGCCTGGGGTGATTATCACCTCCCATAGCCTGGGATCTTACACCTCTACAGACCCGCTGAATTGGCGCACTACTTGGCGGAAGGGTGCCTTGCCTACCCCAGTGAAACCCAGCAGCTCTTAGCACTGCACTGGGGCTTTCCTCGTGCCTCTTGAGCCTCCCTTCAGCACCATCAGAGGAGCATCATTGAGACAGGGACCCAAACCACATCTGGGAACACCATGGATAAGATAGGGACCCAAACCCCAACTACAGTAATTGCCCTAGTAGTCAAAAAGAAGCGCTGGACTCAGAGGTCGATGGGTCGATACCATTGACATTGATTAGTACAGGAAGAGGAGAAAGAAGGGTTTGATCAGGAAGCTGGTCCTTCAGCAAGGAAGCAAGTGAGAGAAATCACCCCACAGGCAGAAACTAGCTGGTCCCTAACCTTGGGCAAACTTTGAGATATGCTGAAAGGTTATAGCCGCCAGCGCGGCAAGGAGATTGCTGCCACTACCACTGAAGAAGGCATCAAATATCTGAGAGAATTAGCAGTGCTGGAAAGACTTCTACAGTGACCTGGATGACAACCAGGTCTCCAAAGATCTGGATGATGTCCAGTGTACACGGGCATGTGCAGAAGGGTCGTCCAAAATGCACCAGCATTATATTCCAACCGCCTGGTGACGATGGGCTGACCAGATTTTGATACACCAACTGTGGAGAAAGCGTCCCACTGGCTCCGATATTTTGAAGAAAACCTGTCTCCCTCCTCGTCCCCACAGGCCAGCGTCTGGGCTGTCAGGGACGCCCTGCAGACCCAGCACTCCCCGGCCAGAGGGGAAGGGAGCCCAGGCACAGGCTGCATGGCACTCTCTAGTTCCTCCTGTGTGACCAGGGGGAGGACATGAGGAAGTGGGATGGTGAGCCCACCTCCAAGTTAGGAGCCCATGTACGCAAATTGAGGGGGAAGATAGCTGATAAGAAGGACTATCCAAGATGGCTGTCAGTTCAGCTGCTGTTGGGATGGTAGAAGGCAACCAGTCATTCCCCAGGTATAGAAGAGGACCAGGAGTGCCTTCCTTGATTTTGGTGAAGGCACTTCTGGTCTGACGCTGCAGGGGTCTCTAACTGGGAATAGAGGGTCCCTGCCTTTGGCCAGGAGGAGGAAAGCGTTGACTGGGTTTACTGGACTGTGTGGATTTGATGGCCTGGCTCACCAGATCCACAGAAGTACAAAGCTTTGGTAGACACCGGTGCACAGTGTACCCTAATGCCATCAGGGTACGGCAGGGAGGAACCCATCTGGATTTCTGAACTGACAGGGAGATCCCAACAGCTGTCTGTATTGGAGGCTGAGATGAGCTTAACAGGAGACAAGTGGCAAAAGCACCCCATTGTGCTCGGCCCAGAGGCCCCATGTATCCTTGGCATAGACTACCTCAGGAGAGGGTACTTCAAGGATCCAAAAGCGCAGTGATGGCGATGTAGTCACCATGGATTCAGAGAAGGTTAAACAGCTGCCTACCTTGCCCAGCCTCCTGGAGGATCCCTGCGTTGTGGGGTTGCTGTGTGTCAAAGAACAGCAGGTGCCCATTGCTGCCACGATGGTGCAACATTGGCAATATCGCACCAGGCAAGACTCCCCGGTTCCCATGCATGATCTGATTAATCAATTGGAGAGCCAAGGAGTGATTAGCAAGACTCAATCACCCAGACATAGTTTGCTTTCACGTGGAGGGTCGTCCAATACACCTGGAGCTGACTATACCAGGGAAGCACAGTCTGACCATTTGTCATGGACTGATCCAGACTGCACTGGAACAGGGTGAAGCTCCTGAACATCTGCAATACATCAACAACAACATTGTGTGGGGCAACACAGTGGAGGAAGTGTTTGAGAAAGGGAAAAGGATAATCCAGATCTTTCTGAAAGCTGGTTTCACCATTAAAAAAAAAAAAAGCAAGGTTAAAGGACCCACATGAGAGATCCAGTTCTTGGGAATAAAATGGCAGGATGGATATTGTCACATACCTACAGATGTAATCAGTAAAATAACAACTAAGTCCCCATCAGTTAACAAACAAGAAACACAAGCTTTTCTAGGTGTTGTGAGTTTCTGCACAATGCATGTTCTGGGTTACAGTCAGCTTGTGAGCCCTCTTTATCCAGTGACCCAAAAGAAGAACTGTTTTGACTGGGGCCCTGAGCAACAGCAGGCTCTTGAGCAGATCAACCAGGAGACAGCTCGCGTAGTAGCCCTTAGGCCTGTCCGTACAGGACCAGCTGTGTAAAATGTGCTCTACACTGCAGCCGCGGAGCATGGCCTCACCTGGAGCCTCTGGCAGAAAACACCAGGAGAAACCTGAGGTCGACCTCTAGGGTTTTGGAGCCGGGGATATCGAGGATCTGAAGCCCACTATACCCTAAATGCAAAAGAGATACTAGCAGCATATGAGGGAGTTCAAGCTGCTTTAGCTGTTGCTGGCACAGAAGCACAGGTCCTCTAGGCACCACAATTACATGTGCTGCACTGGATGTTCAAAGGAAGCGTCCCCTCTACACATCAAGCAACCAACACTACGTGCAGTAAGTGGGTAGCGTTGATCATGCAACAGGCTTGAATGGGGAACCCCAATCACCCAGGAATCCTGGAAGAGATCATGGACTGGCCAGAAGGCAGAAATTTCAGAGCATTGCCCAAGGAGGTGACTCCTGCCCAAGAAGCACCACCATACGAGTTATCAGAAAGTGAAAGGCAGCATGCTCTGTGAAAGGCAGCATGCTCTATTTACCAACGGACCCTGTTATGTTGCAAGAAACCATCGGAAGTTGAAAGCTGCTATGTGGAGTCCCACATGACAAGTTGTTGAAGCTGTTGCAGGAGAAGGCGAGTCAAGTCAGTTTGCAGAAGTGAAAGCCATCCATCTGGCCCTTGAGATTGCTGAAAGAGAAAAGTGGCCAGTACTCTGTCTCTATACTGACTCATGGGTGGTGGCAAATGCCCTGTGGGGCTGGTTACAGCCATAGAAGGAGACCAGCTGGCAGCACAGAGGTAAACCTATCTGGATTGCTGCATTGTGGCAAGACAACGCTGCCCAGGTAGAAAACATTGTTGTGAAGGTACATCATGTAGATGGTCACAAACCCAAGAACCGTGCCACTGAAGAACATCAAAACAATGAGCAGGCAGACAGGCCACCAGAACTGAAATGGCTCATGTGGACCTGGACCGAGAACGTAAGAGTGAGCTATTTAGAACTCAGTGGGCCCATGAATGTTGGGACATCTAGGGAGAGATGCAACATATAAATGGGCTTGTGATCAAGGGGTGGATCTGACCATTGAAGCCATCACACAGGTCACCCATGAACGTGAAACGTGTTGTAATCAAGCGAGCCATGTGAGTAAAGTATCCCTGGAATAGAGGGCGGTGGTTGGGTTATCAATATGGTGGGGCCTGGCAGATTTGGCTGTATTGGACCACCTGCCAAGGCAAGTGCTACAACGTGCTCACCATGGTGGAAGCCACTACTGGATGGTTGGAAATATACCCTGTAATCCATACCACTGCCTGAAACAGCATTTGGGCCTTGAAAGACAAGCTCTGTGGTGACGTGGTACCCCAGAAAGAATTGAGTCAGGCAATGGGACTTATTTCCAAAATAACCTCATAGACTTCTGGGCCAAGAAACATAGCACTGATTGGGTATATCACATTCCCTATCACCCACAAGCCTCTGGAAAGGTTGAATGATATAATGAACTGTTAAAGACTGCTGAGAGCGTTGAGTGCTGGGGCATGAAAACACTGGGATGTAAATTTATCAGAGGATCTGCTAACTGTCCTGGTCCTGCCCAAGCAATGCCCCTGCATACTGTGGGAGGAGATAAGGTCCCCCTGGTAGTGCACTTAGGGAAGTGGCTGGGAAGGGCAGTGTGGGTTGCTCCTCCCTTGGGAAAAAGGCAAACCCACTCAAGGGATTGACTTCACTCAAGGATCTGGGAACACTTGGTGGGTAATGCGGAAGGTTGGGGAGATCCAGTGTATGTCTCAAGGGGATTTAATCTTTGGGAGAAAAACAATCTGTGAATTGAGTATCTAAGTAATGCAGCAGGAACAGCCCGAACTGATGGAGAATGAGCTTCATCAGGAACCAGGTGAGTGCAGTGATGACCCAACCCAAACTGATCTTGGTGCCCAACGATCCCACATGCTGCTTCTCTGGTCCTGGGCAATGACCTTCACAGATGGGGCCTGAGTCATTGACTGTTCTTACGGACATTTTGGGGGGGAGGCCCATGGAATGGGAGAATAATACCTCTCTATATGTCAAGGAACAGAGTATAGTGGTTAATGAGGATGTATAAACCTGGCTGTTGCACGTAAAGAAGGTTTGAGTATGTAGTATAAGTGTTGGTAAGAGGGGATTTCAGGAATGAGAAGCAGATAGAATTGGATGGTCAGAGGATACCTAGATGTATTACGTAACGTGGGACCTGAGTATGACAGAAATGGTATGGAATTAAGGATGGAGATTGTGCTGGGTCTGGCCGGGATGAAGTTACAAAGTTAACTTTCCCCATCGCAGCCTGCATGGTGCTGTGCTTTGCGTTTGGGGCTAGAACAGTGTTGATAACACACCACTGCTGAACAGTGCTCGCACAGTGTCGAGGCCTTCTCTCTCTCTTCGCCGCACCCCTAAAACCAAGTAGGCTGGGAATGGGCAGGAGGTCGGGAGGGGACACGGCCGGGACAGCTGACCACAACTGACCGAAGGGATATTCCATACCACATGATGTTGTGCTCAGCAATAAAAGCCCAGGGAAAGAAGGAGGAAGGGGGGGACATTTGTGGTTATGGCGTTTGTCTTCCCAATCAACCGTTACGCGTGCTGAGGCCCTGCTTCCCACAGAGTGGCTGGACCCCTGCCTGCTGATGGGAAGTAGGCAATGAATTCCTCTTTTTGCTTTGGTTGCATGCGCAGCTTTTACTTTTCTTATTAAACTGTCTTTATCTTGACCCACGAGGTGTTTTTTTAAATCTCATTTTCTCCCCATCCTGCTGAGGAGGGGGAGTGAGAAAGCATCTGGGTGGGCGCCTGGCAGCCGGCCAAGGCTAACCCACCACACTCATGTGCACATACATACTCACAGGCTTTGTACATATGTTTATATACCTGGACATACATATGTTTATATACCTGAACATACATATGTTCTCCGAGCTAATTCACTTAGTAGCAGCAGGCAAAGAAGACCGAGTCAGCTTTTCAGATGGTGAAAATAAATTTGAAATAATCTTCAGGTTGGAGAATTGCTTGAACTAATTATTATTATTACCGTATTGCATAGAGCTTCCAGGGGGGTAAGAGCTAGCAACGTTGACTGAATGTCAGTGGAATGCTCTCCCTGCCCCAAGGAAAACCCAGGCGTCGGCACAGGTCCTGCACCGTTCAGGTGGTCCGAGCAGTGCCGTTAGGGACACCTGAGGGGCAACTGTCAACAGAAGTGATGGTAGCAGAGCCTGGATCTCCGTATGTACAAGACGTGGCAGATGGAGTGCAAAAGCAAATGGGTTGGCTAGCAGCAGGCACTTTAGTAATGAAGCATCACAGGAGCTCGCAGACTCCTCTCTGATTTTCCTGGGCTAAGTTCCAGGGTGCGTTTTCACTTTTTTCTTCTTAAGTATCTGCAAATGAAAGCCTGCTAAGCTCTTGGATAAGATAAGTGTCTCTTTAACTTCTGAGTCTCTTACGAATTTCAAATAGCAATTTTTTATTATCTTAATTGGTGACTGCCTGTTTTAATTAGGCATCACAGTTAATCTTACACTGCTGACATGTATAAGGCTTTGTGCAGAGCAAAATGTTTTTTTTTAGCAGAAGCACCAGAAGAAACACAAATTGTAAGAAATAAGATGACCACGTTTGCAATTCTGATTTTCATTTTCTTCCTTTCACTGTAGTCTTCAGTTACCACCTTCTGAAATTCTCCAATATTTTACATGCAGATAGGTCCTGGCCAAGACATTGTGTGAGCTTAGAAAAAATGTCTTCCCTTTGCAGTGATCCGGAAAACATTTCTGATCTAAACAACAATAGGCAGAAAGCAATGGTCTGTCTCACTTCTCCAAAGGCCTCCAGCCATAATTTTATCTCTCCAACTTGAGCTAATATCAAATAATAAACAAATATGTAAATGCAGAAATCAATCACTCTTGATCACGTTGTCTGGGAACATATTGCAACTTCCACAAAAGCTGGCCTGCGTTCATGTCCTGGAGGGCTTAACTGAGTCTTCACAATAGTCACACTGATGATGCCAAACCTCGTGTAACTTCCCCCTTGATTTTTGCAAGCTGACAGAGGGTATCACAGAGGGAACCCAGCACCTTGGAAAGAAGTTTTATTAATATTTTATACAAGAGATGCACTCAGCAATAAAGCTGAAAAAATACAGGGGGAAAAAAACCCCAACAAACTAAAAAGCCCCCAGAACTCCCTGGATCACACAGAGCCAGGAAAGGGAGCGAAATACTGGCAGAGCTAGGTGGCTGATTTGTAGCAGCCGGCTGTACGCAAGCAAGGGCAGAGCCGTTGTAGTTAGATGCAACTTTTGCGGGAGTCTGTATTTACCTGTCCTTTCAAGGGACCTGAGTGGTTTTGAAAGGTGCTATATTTGGCTGGGTTCTTTTTAAGGAGTGTGATGTGGACAGGCGGGAACACAATATTTAATCTCTCTCCTTCCGCAAGGATAAACTGGAGCTTTTAACAACCAGCTCACATTTGACAGGACGCTTGTTCTTCTCATGGGGAAAAGCACTTCCTATGCTTTTTCCTAGGTGAAATACCATTATCTGGACTGCAAGAGGTAGTGTCCCATCTGGATGCAATTCACCGTTATTTGAAACAAGTCCTTCAACTTTATCTCTAGCTGCCGAGCAGCACAGCTCAGTGAGAGCAGGTCACTTGTGAAAAATGATGGTTATATACAGGCAAGTCTGTGGAAGAAATAGCCCACTTGGAACTGATAAAGCTCCCCTGCACTTGAGTCGCTTAGATTTCAATAAGAAGACGGAGCATGTTGGGTAGTAGAAAGTCAATCCCAGTTGTTTAAGAGCCCTGTGCAATTCTTACCCCAGCTAAAAGGGTGATTCCCCAAACCTGTGCCCAGGAGGCTGCTGAGGATGTGTTTTACCGACCAAACCAGACGCCAGTGGGGAAGATGAGTGCATTATAGACCTTTACCTCCAGGCCAGTGGCGACACAGCCCCCTATCCCTGCTGTCCCTTGGCCCTGTCCCTCATTCCTGCATGCCTGATGAACTCAAAGTTGGGCTGCAAGTTCCCCAGCACCAGCGCTCGTTATTTCTGACACCCTACGCTGTTACATTCATCCCTGCCACGCTGTCTCAGTAAT
>NW_009213421.1:25425-39630 GCF_000690835.1 Fulmarus glacialis | reverse complement strand
GCCTCCTCATCGGGCCGCCGTGGCCGGCAGGCCGTTGGCTTCGCCTGGCTGCTGCACTGCGGGGTGGCGAGGCCGGGGCTGCCCGGAGGCGTCCCGGTCAGGTGCTGGGCGGCCAGGAAAGGGAGGAGTGAAGCCTAGAAAAAAATACCGGGGGTAATACTGGCCGAGGAGCTGGATCATCATCACTGATAGAGCCAGTTATCTCAGTAATTTGGAAGCTCCGTGTCAGGCTAGCCTTAGGAATAAATGTAATGGAGAAAGCAAACAATAAAGTGCTTGGAATATTGCCAGGCAAAAAAGACAAAGCGATGTGTGACAATTCCCTTGGATTGCAAGTGCCTTGTTACAATGTGTTCCCCGCAGAACAGCTCACAGGCAGCTCGTTTTCCAGTTCTGTACGTGACTGAACTTTTTAAAGTTGTTGAGATTCCCAAAACTTAACTTTAATTATTTATTTATTGCAAGCCATAATAAATAAATTACCGCTTGAATTTTTAATCTCAGGCTAGTGGGTTGTGATCCCAATTCCCATCACTAAGTTTCTTGGAAACAGCCAGATGTGATCCAGTGCTCTCCCCACTCTTGAAATGGCTTCGAAACAGGGTGACAGTTCTTCAGTAATCTCTCAGATGTTGCCATCCCTGAGTTCTTTGGGAAGTACTTTATATAAAAAAATTCTTCAGCAGCATTTTCTTGCATATTTAAGGTTTCTTAAAAAAGAAACTTTTTTTTTCTTTTTCTTTCAGTTCTAAGTCTAGTTCTTTGAGATTATTAGTGGGGGAAAAAAGACTTGCATAGAAACAGAAATGTTTTTCAGTGAGAAGTGTTCATTTTAATTTTGAATTTCTATGAGGGTATAATTTATTTCTCTCCAATTCAAAATGTCTTGAGACATTTACTACAGCTCAGCCATTATAGTTCTGTGTGTATTTATAAATTTACATCCAGTCTTCGGCTTTTCAGGAAATGCAACAACAATATGGATATATCTGGGGTTATCACCTCACCTTGGGCAGATTAATGAGCATCTCAGAAATGCTTGTAATAGCATGTCATAGCAAGTATGTGACTGTGTAACTTGTGCAGTTATACGGAATGGCTACACAAACCTTCGTAGATAATGAGGTGTGTTTATGGCTGAAGCCAATACTGTCAAGAAAATTGAAGTAACTCTTTTGCTGTCCCCATCTGGAAATGTTTTGTGTTTTCCATTCTCTCTGTTTGGAAATTCTCCTTTCAGCCTCATAGCTGGTTCTCTAAAGATGGAAAGATAACAGCCCCCAATTACAGTTTCTAGTAATGACAAGTTGTATTTGCAAGTATATAACTTGCAAGCTGCTGGAGATGCGGGAGAGGAGGGTAGACTCTGACTGCAAGGGGTTGACCCAGACCTGGGCCCAGTACTCAGGAGGAAGGATCTACTATTTATCAACGAATGTGGAGCGAGCAGACGCCACTTCTCCTTGTCGCCTCCCTTTTTGTTTTCAGGCAGCATTACGCTGATGATGTGACTTAACTGATCCATGTCATGCAACGTCAGTAGAAATAGCTTTTCACCAAGATTACTGCTCTGATCAAATTCTGGTGTCTGCAGAAAAAAAATGGAACATCTTGTAGGAAAAAAAAATCTTTTCTGGGTCTATGTAGAAGTCTCAGGAGACATAACAGGGCTGCAATTTCATTATTTTGAGGTAACATTATTTTAAAACCCCTACTGCATTATCTGAGTTTAGATGTATTGACTTACTGGCGGAGACTTATTGCGGTGCCTTGCAGTTTTATTTTGCTGCCTGATATTGGGAGTAAACGAAGTTTGCTTCAATGCCTGTGCTCTTATTTGCTTTGTTGTAATTGCTTGTGTGTGTTTTAGGCATGCTGAGTGTAGGAGAAGACAAGTGCGGAAGCAGCTCTCTGCATCACACTAGATGGGGCATAGCAGCCAAAATCAGCAAGAAAGGCAGCTGCGGCTCTGTACGTGGAGCCAAATCAGGCCCTGGACACGGTGCAGAGCACTGCCGACAGTGTCCGTTGGCAAAGCATAAGAACTGGGGAGTTTACTGGAATTGAATAAAAGAAAACCTACGGGCAGCTGGTGGTGTGGGCACCCTCTCCTGGCACTTGGTGGGCCCCCCATGGCTGGCTCTGGCTTAGCTGGTAGGCAAAGCCATGCTGTTTGTAGAGCTGTTGGACTCTGAGGTAGCTGGCGCTGAAAGAGGTGGCAGCAGGTTAAGGAAGATTCAAGTAGGAAAGGTCCAAAGACGACATTCAGAGGGCTGGGCTGGTCTGTGAAAAAGCTGTGTTGTTGCCAGCTGTGGCAGGGCACTTTGAAGCTTTAGTTAGTCACTTGAAGATCTTTAACAGGTATGTCTTCATTAGGTGGTTTCTCTGCCTTACTTATCGCTTAGCTAACAGCAGATGAGTTTTTGGGAGAGGAGTATTTTAAATGATAGAGGTGAAGTTATTTTTATTTGTGTACACTTTTAATAGTACCAGAAAAAGTCCAGGGGCCTGTACTGAGCCCTGGTGTGCAGAAACAAGTCTATTGAGGAAACTGCCTTGTAATTTTTTATTTTTCCAAAAGAGAAGGAGAAGCTCTCTGAAGTTTCAGTCTTTCTGGTTGGAGGGTCACTCACTTATGGCAGAGATTTGAAGCAGCCCTCGCTATGACCATGTGAAGATGAGGAACAGCCTACAGACGCCCTTCTATAAAAGCCAAGAGAACGATAGCCGGTAACAGCCTAGCTTCTAATGGGAGATCTCACCACGTCAGGCTGAGGTCGTACAGGTACACCTCTTCCTATTTTAGCTGACAGACTACCTGCCTGATGAAACCTGCAGCAGCATTGCAACCACGAGTTCTTGGTTGTAAATGCTACAGCTTTTAGCACTGAAAGTCTCACCTGTGCAGATTTTCTGGCTGTATTCAAGTAGCTCTGAAGCAGCAGCTGTGCTCCTCCCTGATAAGCCTGGCTTGCATCTGGCTAGGAAAAAAATGCAGAGGGGAAGATAATAGAAGCAGTTGGAAGAGAGTTAAATAACAATAAAATAGACCAGGTCCGGCTATGATGAAAGTACGTGAGGCTTGCAGAGCACTGGTAGCCCCCTTCAATTTAATGAAAATACAAGCTGTGAAAAATATGGGGAGATTAGTGTGATGAGTCAGTGGCCGAAGGACCTGTTCTAGGCTGCCTGTGACAATCTTGTTCCTCAGCAGACTGTGCTGAAAAAGAAATAGACAGGAAAACAGAACTTGTTCTTTAACAATGCCAAATGAATTTATTGTTTTTCAGCAATGGATATCATAATTAGGAAACTTTCCTTTTTTATCCCCTTCATATGTCTACAGAGGAAGATTGTCTAAGGGGAGGGAAGCGCTTACACTGTTAGAATACAAAGTTAGGGACTGATAAAATAAGTATATATTATCTATCACAAACAAGGCCTTATAGAACAGGAGCTGAAACTCACCCGTTTTTCAAAAAGCAGCCACAGTAAAATGGTCCTTAAAACTGAGAGCCTCAACTTAAGGCCTCATGGCCACAGAAAAATGAAAAGATAAAACTAAGGACGAGTGACAGCAGGGTGGAGTGTTGCCTGCAACAGGCTGGTTACTTGATATTGTTGCTCATGCTTCAGTAAAAGCTGGGGATAATTGCTTTAAAAGGTTCCTCAAAACTCACTGTCTAAACATTATTTCTGTCTCTAGAGTCTGTAGTGATTCTTCCCAGATGAATGGCTCAGATGGTTTCCTCATTTGTAAAAACTATCGTATCACTCTGCTATATTTTGTAAGATAACATAGTAAAAATTGCCGTTTGCTGGAGCATCTCTGATACAGGAGTATCATGGCCTGGCTTTGGCTAGGAGTTCCATACAAAGGGGCTGAACATGCTGAGCTGTACAAATGGCAGCGCACAGAAGAACTGAATGTTTTCATGGCGAAGATCACCACAGTACTGCTGGAAAGGAGTAGCACCATCTCATTGATAGGTTGACCTGACAACATCCTGGTAGAGGAGCTTTTTGGTTTACAGGAATTTTCTCTGTGTTCTGTAGGTCTCCCTGCAAATCGCTTCAGCCAGTGGGTGAGGAGTTAACATGATTAGCAAGCTAGCAGTGGTAAAGTTAAAATCCCAAACGGGTTTATTGCAAAGAGGGGGCTGGCATTTGTATTAGGATTGGCCTTGGTACCAAGAAGGATACCTTATGTAGCATGTCACATGGCTCCAGCACGGACACCCTAATGCTGGTTTTCAAATATGGGTCCAGGACCTTGTTTCTAACTCTTGTATCCCAGCACTGGGGGCAAAGCCCAGATATTATTCATCAATTCCTTGAATGTATGAGTGTGCTGGAAGAACAAATCCAATGTCCTGCCAGTAGGCACCTATTCACGGGAAATGTCAAATTCAGTCAGCAGTAAGCCAGAATGTAGGATTTGGCTGGTGGGAGATATGTAGTCGTGCCCAGCCTCCCTCAGGAAGGAAAGACTGGTTTATGGACCCAGGTTGTATGACACCATACCGGGTGCATGGGAAAACCCAAAGGCGTAGAGGTAGAGAAAACAGTCTTATGAGTAACAATGTCTTGAACTGGGATGTTGTTGCTCAAATCCTGTTTGTATTGAGGAAAATGGGGACAGAGGTGCTGCTACATTTGTCATTCCGGTATTCTCTAACTTGTAGAGCCTTGTTTATTGTCCCGTTTGACTTCTAGATAGGTGATGTGCTCGAGGTAGAGGAAAAAGTGCACCCAAAATGACTGAATTTCAACTAGCAGGAGATAGCCTACATGAAACCTTGTGGCAGGAGCACAGAGCACCATCTCAGATGCCACCTCAACAGACCGCGGAGGTGGCCATTACCTGAGAAAACTCACTGTCTAGCTGGCGAGGGATGGCTTTGGGCGATTATCAATGACTCCTGATGCCCCGTTGCACCTGATTGCTGTGCTACTGATTGTAATCAGTTTGTTGTTCTGTATTTGGTTGCATCTATGTAGGTATACCTCGTGAAGAGCCCATCACCTGGAACGCTTGGTCACGCAAGTTCATCACTAGTAGACCCCAGCAGTGAGAGCAGAGGGTGTGACAGCGCAGCCCTTTCAGCATGCCTTGGGCTGAGGGACACGGGGCATCTGCGGTACGAGTACTGCACTCTCAGTCACCTGCAATGTCTGGCATGGGTTAAGGAGGGGTCTGTGGCAAAAACCTACAAAGTTTGAGTTATATCCCAAATGACTGGGTGGTCCTGAATCTCCCTAGCTCGCCTCTGTTTAGCTGAAACAATGAACTAACTTAGTACGATGTGGTTAACGAAAACCATTTCGTAAGGACCAAGATCATCAGGCCCTGATGGTGACTAGTCTGTGCCTTATTAACTTTTACTGTTCATGTTGTGCTCAGTGGGTGGATACACCCGTGAAAGTTTAAGCTATTTGTAAACTAATGATGTATGATCCGAGTGGGAGTACTGTGGCCTCGCCTTGGCCAGGAGCTGAGTTTGGTATGAATTGGCTGAGTGTGGTGAGCTGTGGCAAACAGGGCGGTGCAAACAAGAACTGAGTATTTCCATTGCGTGGGCTGTGGATCAACAGCTGACAGAAAAGCACGTGAGACTTCTGGAAAGGCATACAGCAATCTTATTGTGGACTGATCTGATTAGTGGCCTGTGCTGACATCTGGCTATAATCAGCAGTAGAGATCGGTGCGGGGGGAGATGTGGTGACGTGAATATCTGACACGGCGTAGGAGCGGAGTGTCCGAGGCGCAACCATTACGTGTGGGAGCTGAGCTCTACCCAAGAGCCTGATGCTCACACTCAGCCGTGTCATCTCCTTGGAGTAGTAATCGGGGATGGTTAGTCGTGTGTGAGAGAAGCATTTCCCCGACGCTGCCTGTCCCTCATTCAGTACACTTAATAAACTGAATGTAGCAGTGTCATGTCCTTTCCCCGCTATAATCTCAATTTCTTAAATTAATACTCATGTTAATTTAAAATGAAAGAGAAGACTGGAAAATTCAAAAATAGAATTAATTTGGTGCTACACTCAGAAATTTTCTAAAAAGGATAATGGGTCAAGACACCTCAGATTTTTCTGCTCTCTGTCACTCATTTTTCCAGAATTTAAGACCTACAGGTACCTATGTCAAGAACCTATGCATAAAGATATAAACCACTTCAAATTATGTGCATTAATCTTCCACTGTAGTTAATTTGTCTTTCTTCAGTATCCTTTTTGGGCAAAAGTTTTCTTTGTATATTTTCTTTTAATGATTCCTCATCAAGTCAGTTTACAATTAGAAAGATGACTTTTCTAAAGCAAATGCCCTCTGAATTAAGTTTCTATTGCAAACGTCTAATCCGTGTTCTGGGAACACGGAAGTGCTGAAATTCCTGGTGTAAATGCAGTCATACCTTTTATGCACTGGTCGACACCTGCATTATGAACACTTAAAATAAGGTTCCTCTTTGTGTACTTACACAAGAAAAAAAAATTCTCCCCTTTTGTAACATCTTATATTGACTTTAAAATGGTACAGCTGGATTTGGCAGCTCCAGGTTCTGCTGCGTGTCTCCTTGGCTGTGTGCGGTCAGCGGGAGGAGCAGCAGTGCCCAGCCTGACTCGGGCGCTGCTCCTCCTGCTGCCCCTCCACACGGCAGCTCTGCTTCTGCATGCCGGGGTGCAGGAAGAGGCTCCTAAAATGGAGAAACAGTAGCCAGAAAGCAATGGAAGGAGAAAAAGGGCTTGTCTGTGGTGGATTAGGACAGAAATCAGCACCTGGGAGTCCTGGTGAAGAGCAGGGGGGCAGTGACATGAGACTTTGAGTGTAGATGAGAAGTAGGGAGTGAAAGGAGGTTGTAGCGAGGTGGGGGTTGGTCTCTTCTGCCAAGTAACTAGCGATAGGACGAGAGGAAATGGCCTCAAGTTGCCCCAAGGGAGGTTTAGACTGGACATTAGGAAAAACTTCTTTACTGAAAGAGTGGTCAGGCCTTGGAACAGGCTGCCCAGGGAAGTGGTGGAGTCACCATCCCTGGAAGTATTTAAAAGACGTGTAGATGAGGCGCTTAGGGACATGGTCTAGTGGGCATGGTGGTGTTGGGTTGACGGTTGGACTCGATGATCTTAGGTCTTTTCCAACCTTAATGATTCTATGATTCTATTCTATGATTCTAGGAGGGGGCTGGGCTGTATACAGGAGAGATGTATCTGAATAGTATGAGAGGGAGATCCTTAATAAATACACTGGGCTCTGCTGTCTTCCACCTTCTGTCCTGTGTACACCCTGTTGTACTCTAACCACTGGTTTAATACCACTGGTATAATCCAAATTTACTGCAGTACCTCCCAACTAATAGGTATGTTAGTTCCAATAACCTTACAACACATTTCTTGTAGGAGGAATAGAAGAGTCCTTAGAACACCATTCTGCATCTTTTACTCTACGTCTCTGAAGTGACTCAGGGTGTGTCCAATGGGAGTTCACAGGCTGTAGATATAGGATCGTCAAGTGTTGAGTAAGGAACTTACATTTTCAAATAAAGTCACTTAGTCTTTTTAAGGTCCATAGTAGGTCTCCAAGAAGTATCTGGCAACATTAAACCACAAACTCAGACCTCAGGCCACAATGTCTACCCTTCACCCACCAGAATGTGAGGAGTGCTATGCCAGAGGAAAGGCTGATGATCTGTTTATGAAAAAACTCCATGAACCAGGGAACATGGAGCCACAAAGACGGAACAACACTTCAAACTTTGACCTTTCACTCTTTGTATCTCGACATCCTCTCAAAAAAAAAAAAAAAAAATCTGCCGTGGTGCTGAAAGTTGTGGTGTCATGGGCCCAAAACACTGCTTCTGCTTCAGACTGCAGAGTAGGTTGGGGTGACTTAACTTTAACAATGCTTATTGTAGTCATCAACATCTGAGCTATTCAGGTGGCTTGTGTGTTATATTGAGATGAAATGAACCACGTCCCAGAAGTGCCTGCCCCTCCCCACTGAAGATGACTACGTCTGATGTAAACATCTACAGTATGGACATAATTTGGACAGGTGAGTCATGCTCTCTGTTTCTGTAAGTGAAGTACAATGTAGGAAGAATCTTGACTCTTCAAGATGCTGAATAAAAACACCACATTGGCTTCCTCCTAACGTTCACATAGAGGGTTTAACGTGATTTGAAATTGTTGGTGGTGTTTTTGAAGGGCTTCATGACTGCAGGTACAGGACCAATCTTTCTCTTGCCTACTTATATTCTTTATGTCCATTGCAAATTAAGTTTTATCTTGTACTTTCCCCCCCTGCTATTCATCTGTAGTAATTTAATTTTGCTTCCTTTTTTTTTTTTAAATATATAATTCCTGACTTGGCCAAACGGACTACTTAGTACAAGTTACATCCTTTGTTTGCACTAGGATAGCTGCTGGCTGTGATCTTACTATAGTTGGTTGTTCTAAAGAAAACGTCAACTCCCCTAAATAATTTTTTTCTTTACACTTGATTCCTACAGGATCTTACCTGAGACTTCTGTCAATTTAGTGAATGTAATTTATCTTGTTTTCTCTCTCCTTTCCTTTCAGAATCATGCATGTCACTTCATGGTTGTTTTCATCTAAACTGCCTTTCAGTCATAATCAAATCTAGTAAAACTGCCTTTTAGTTGCTTTCTCTACTTCATACAGCATATTTATTTCAAGTGTATTCCAAGAACTTACCAAGCAGCCTATCTCCTGATGTATATCTTTCCAAATAGATACCCACTAGTTAAAATTCTTCACTGTCACAAGTTCAGTTGTTTGGATGACTGTCAGTTATTCAAAAAAATAATGTGGCATATTTCTTTGCAAGTCTAGCGCAAGCCCTACATTTGACAACCTTTGTCTCTGTGCCTCCAACCTCTCCCACCCCCCACATTGCTACTGTGAATAAGATAAATTGTACTTCAGAGGTGTGTGTTTTTCCCCAGCTATTCTAAAGTGCAGACAGAGATATACATTACAGATGTCTGAAGTTAGGTGAGATGGATCCCATGGTTCCAGGTCAGAGGACTTATCACACTATCTGGATGACATCTATCAGTATCTTAACTGTGAGAGCAGTTGGTTCATGTCTTTACTTGAAGTTATAGTTTGTTTTCCACTATAGAGGAGCAGAGGACTTGGGACTAAAACAAACATTTTGGGATTCATGGCAAAAGGCTGTTTGTCCTAAAAATGGGGATGATACTTTACTGAAGAGTCTTAATAACTGATAAAAATAATTTAAAATGGAGTCTTCTTTTGCATTTTAAAACATTGTTGGAAATTGAAATGGAAATACAATACTTCATATGAATGCTAGTACATTTATCCAGCTTTTCTTTTAAAGATTTGAGCAGTGCTTTTTATGTCTTAAGTACTTCCAAAACCACCAGTTTACCAAATAAACTCTTCTATTTTTTGAAAGAACCTGCTGAAATATTTATAAGAACGACGCCCTCCTCCTCCCCGTTTTAAAAAACATTTCTGAAAATGGAGGCTTACACATTCATTAGACTTTCACTGTATAAAAATGTACAGTGGCTTTATTGACATGTACATTCCATTATGTTTACAGCTGCAAGATATGAGGCACACTCAGTATTGCACTTCATTAAAATTTCAGGCTCAAACATAACCCAGAAGTTTAAATGAAACTGCTGTTGTAATTTAATAATTCTTATACAGGACAAACATTGATACCTTTATATACAGCGTGATACTTGTTACATTTATGCCTTCCTAACACAATTTTTTTTTTTTTTATAACAGTCTAGGAAATAAACCAGAATATTCCTCTTTCCCATCCCCACTTGTGATGCGTTACAATTGTACAAGATTACAAAAAGTCAGTATACAATAATCAATTTTTTTTTTTCTTTCTCCTGAAAGCCAGCATCATTCATAGTCGACAGACACACAGATCCTTTAATAGCAATTATTTATTTGTAAATGTCCAATGTTTCCTAGCCGATGACTGTAATGGCCACATGCAAACACCTCACAAGTTTTGATGTCTCGGTTCAAAAAATGTCAATATCTCACAGCAAGAATTATGTACATGATATTTGGCATCCTTCTTGCACTGTAAATTGTTCCTTTTACCTGGGTTATGAAATGGTCCCGTCCTCATCCCAGCTGGACTTTATTTTCAGTACACTTGAGGGATGAGGGCACCTGTTTTGCTCTGGTAAAAAAAAAAAAAATGCTAGTCTAAAAAGTGTGAGCATTTCTGCAAACCCCACAACCCAGAGCAAATTCTTCACCAGTGGGTGGATGGACAACATGAAGTGGACATTCTGTTCCTTCAAGTTGTTTACCTTTGGGACCTACAGTGAATTTAAGGGTGAGGGGGAAAGAAAAGAAAAAAAGATTAATGCTTGCAGACTTGATGTAAATAAACATATATTGCACTTCCTCAAAACACATGCTAAGTGAAGGTAATATGTCTATAATATAAACCTATAAGGCATCAAAACTAAAGGCTTAAGAAACAGCAGATAGAAAGGTGCTTTCACACAGCCAAATTCAAGCAAGAAGTCTAGAAGCTTAATAGGCCAAGAGAAAAAACGCCATTCAATTTGTCCTGGTTTCGGCTGGGATAGAGTTAATTTTCTTCCTAGTAGCTGATATAGTGCTGTGGTTTGGATTTAGTATGAGAATAGTGTTGATAGCAACAACTAAAACATCAGTGTGTTAAGTAATGCTTACATAGTCAAGGACTTTTCAGCTTCCCATGCTCTGCATGGGTGCACAAGAAGCTGGGAGGAGGGGGCATAGTCAGGACAGCTGCCCAAACTGGCCAATGGGGTATCCATACCTTATGATGTCATGCTCAGTGTATAAGCTGGGGGGAGGGTTGGCCGGGGAGGAGTGACCGCTGCTCGGGATCTGGCTGGTTATTGGTCGGCGGGTGGTGAGCAATTGTATTGTGCATCACTTACTTTGTATATTCTATCATCACCATCATTATTATTTTCCCTCCCTTTTCTGTTCTATTAAACTGTCTTTATCTCAATCCACGAATTTTACTTTTTTTTTTTTTCCCCGATTCTCTCCCCCATCCCACTGCAGAGGTGGGGAGCGAGCGAGCAGCTGTGTGGTGTTTAGCTGCCAGCTGGGGCTAAACCACAACAAATTAGATCTGACAAAACATGATCAAGAACTGTTAGCTCCTTAAAACAGTTATGTCAGATGTTGAATTGGTATTTGAAGGACGGGGCGGGGGGGTAATCAAACTGCCATGTAATTTAAAATTGGGGGGGGTAATCAAACTGCTGTGTAATTTAAAGTAAATCAAGTTCTAAGTAAAAAAGGCAAAAAGCTTATAGGGGGAATCACAAAATAAGTTTCATCTCATTAATACCGTGGAAGAAACTAGCACAGTCTATAAGCAGAATCGATAAATATGAACAAGAGTTACACTCTGCAGTAAAAAAATAATTCTAAGGTTATATCAGGAATTGTCTTTCTTTATTTTTTTTTTTTACTTCTTCCATGTAAATATCTTAATCAAAAAGATTTCACTTTTTTCCAACAGCAAGATAAATAACATGATTTATTGAGATGAAATCAATGGCACATGAAGTTAGAAACTAAGGCATTGGCAACAGTTTGCACATGACAGGTACCTAAGTACGAATATATAATTTAATAGTAGTGTGTTAATTTTTTCAATATAATTGTAATGCATCATGTCACATCTGGAGCCTGAATTGGTGTAGGTAAATTGAAATGCCTTTCTGTATCAAAGTATCTAATATTTAAAGAACCAATGTGATGAAATTGCCTGTATTATTGCCAGAAAAGCAAAAAATCAAAAGCATGCACAGAACAAACTAATTCTAATATTATTCAAGATACTCAATTTAAAATTTGCATGACTGACCCTGTGGTTTTTCCTAAAAATCATCAGCAAGAAAAGATAAGAATATCTATTAGAACTAATTACTAATCTCAGAATTCAGCGTGGTAAATTTGCTTTATAAAAATAC
This sequence comes from Fulmarus glacialis, assembly GCF_000690835.1. Lineage (NCBI taxonomy): Eukaryota > Metazoa > Chordata > Aves > Procellariiformes > Procellariidae > Fulmarus > Fulmarus glacialis. Next base: position 27,619 of record NW_009213421.1, on the reverse strand, counting down.
TACCTGCAGGACAGTGTGGGAGTTCTTCTTTAGGGATGCTTGTCATTCTTTGGAAATCATCATGGCAAGCATTGCAAAAATGCGTTGTCCCAAAACAGAAAAAAACAGCAACTGAACAGCAGTAGCGGCATTTGTATTCTAAGAAATCTGTACCGTGTTTGGGACACATCTAAACAAAAGAAAAGAGACACCGATAAATTAAGTAGCCGTGCTGTAACAATCTGAACAACACATTTCTACATTCTGTAGTATATGTTAATATTATACAATACATATATACAAATTACTGTGAATTATTGTACAGCTCAGGTACTCGGAGCTTCAGAATGAAATAAAAACACGAATACAAATTCTTTACTTACCTGAGCCCTTGAAACATCAGAGCACGCACCACAAATAAGTTCTCTTGGATCATAGTCATCTCCTTGTCCAGCCTCAGCATCACAGCGAGCTTCGCCACCAAAATATGCCTAAGTTTCATATAGGAATGATTGGACATTAAACCAGAGACAACTATTATTTTAACAAATTCAATTCGTAAGGGAAAAATGATGAATAAAGGTCATTACCGTAGTCTCCACTATTCTGGTAACTCTCGACTCTAACTCCAGATACATGTTTTTGAGGTACTAAGACAATGTTTCTCAATCTCAAGATAAACAAGACCAAAAATTGTGCAACGTACTCTGGTTTATGCAAGCGACTGTAAGGCTTTTGAAACAGTATTTAGATGCTCTATGAACTGTATGTAAGAAAGACAGGACTGAGGCTGAAGAAACATTCTACCAAGAGGGCTTTTTACTAGCCAAAAGGAGTATCAGTTTTTATGCTCATGTGGGATCTCTTTTAACTAGAATTTTGCTATTTTCTAAAAATTCATTCTGCTTTCTCATCTTATTCTACCAGGACACACTGGGCACAAAAACGCACCAAGTGAGACTGCCAACCTCTGATGAATTTCCTCATATACTAAAGTGTTTTCACATGGAGTAGTGAGACGAGTAACTTCCTTGCTTCCTGTGTTACCATATTATTAACTAATTAGACAATGCACAAAATTCTTGCTCTCTGCAATTCTCACCTTTTTGTGAGATTGTAAAAGGATAGGGAAAGTGGTCTCGAGGCAACTATGAGGAAGGGAAAATTTAAGAAGCACACCTTCCCCCCAAATCTGCAGACTAAAAAGAAAAGGGAGAGTCCTATGGAATGTATGTCAGGGAATTAGGTAGTAGTTTGGGGTAAACAGGTGCTGGAGGAAGGAAAAAAGTTAGATAGTTGAATGTTGCTGTTCAGACATATGGACACAGTACGAAAGGCAATAACAAGATATAAGGGAAGGAAAAAGAGGGCAGTAAGAAAAATACTGAAATACTGAGTGTTAAATACCGGAAAGAAAGAGTAATGAAAAACAGGGACAGCACTAAAAACTGGAGAAAGTAAGATGAAAAAAGAAATTGTTTTTGTAAGGGAGGAAAAAAAGGCAGTACGCAAGTTGCTAAAGGATGAGGAGTGAAAATTGATTAACTGTGGGAGGCAGGAACAAAAGTGAACTGGGTAACTGTGTAGTAATGAGCTAGAGGGATTCATTACTGCTCTTCTCTAGCATATGGAAGTTAATCCTTTGTCCTCTTATTTCCAAACTCTGCACTTCCATTTAACAAAAAAATTATTGGGGTTTCCCTTGAAAATTTTATCATGAAATTGCCTTATTCCATTCATTCCTAAGGGAAAAAGGAAAAAGATGTGATCAAGATGGGCACTAAAATCAGCTTTAGAGGAAAGAAGCAGTGGGAGGGGGTTCAGTGATTATCCAAAATTTCTCTAACCATAGTCTGTAACCATAGATAAAAAATGTTTGTCTCTTCTCTGCTGGTGGGGAAACCAGGGGCTGGTTGTATAGGATTTTTGTCTTCTGGATAAATTTCATATTCTCTACCTGAAGAAAACTGTACATATATGACTCAGAGTCCATCAGGCTAGACCACACATTTCCTCTTTCTACTCCTTTTTCATTCTTCTAACACTTCTGCCCCAAAGTCAGTTTACTGCAGTTGCAATGAACTCCAACTTGGGTAAAAGTAATATTTAGGTGGAATCTTAGTGAGGAACTCTCCATATCAAAGAGTTAGAATGAAACTTATGTTTATACTATTTTAATGTTTACGTAAAGTATGAGTTGGAAGTAGGACAAAGG
>NW_009213421.1:0-25394 GCF_000690835.1 Fulmarus glacialis | reverse complement strand
AACCGCTCTGTATATACTTCCAAGTTTTTACAAGATAAGACACTATGTACATCTAATTTGCTCAACACTTTTTTTTAATTATGGTTTAACAACAATTTCTTTTCCTGCTTTCCTACTCCATACACAATACACTAAATACATGTTCCATTCTTAAAGAAAATACTTTTGAAATCATAACACACATTTAATTTCAGAAAGTACTAATAGTCATACCTTTTTGCACTTGTAGCAAACATAATAAGCATATCTGTTCATAGCATAGCCAGCTGGGTCATTATAAAATCTAACACCTGGTGTTGTGATGGCCTCACTCTTGTGCAACCCTTCATACTCCAATCTCATTAGCGCTTTTCTCCTTACATCTTCATAGAGTTCTTTGATTGGATCAAGCAAATCCTTTAATACTGTATGATTGATTTTGTTCTGAAATAAAAAAACAGATTAAAATATCTTGCATCTTTATTACAACAGCTGTGATAATTTGTATTACAATCAAACAACAAATAGCGTAACGGATGTTATAAAAACCTAAGAGCTCAGGCAATGGACATTTCAAAAAATGGCTGATATAGTATATACTTTATTTGCTGCAAAAATAGTAACCAGGAATGCTTTTTATATGGCCTTCTGTTATATGAAATCATCAGCCCTTACAACAGACTGTAACAACCACAGAGGGATGGTAAAGGGTACATAAAAATTCACCACAGCACAGGAATATTCTGATTGTATGTTTTCTCTAATTTTGGTCCTTTTTGACTTACTGCTCAGCAATTAAGAATAATGACCGACAGTCCTCTACGCCAGCTCTTTATCATTTAATGATTACAAGCTATTGCCATAAATTACCAAAATACAGCACGAAGGAAGAAACACAGCATACAGAATGGCTGACCATTCACAAATTTCATAATCCTAGGGCGTTAAGGTGCTCTCCTTCCCAGCAGCTATCATATGCCTTTGCTTACAGCAATTATTACTTTGTAGAATACAAGAGAAATTTTTAGCAACTTAAGCTATACTAAGTACATATATTCTTCAGCTCCGTCCTCATACTGAAAAGCAAAGCAGCTTTAAAAGGGGTTAGTAAAATAGAGAAGCCAAGTTTCCTGCTTCAGATAATGTTCATTAAGATTACTTCTTCCCCACCCCGCCGTCCCCAAATATTGGGAATTTACAAGATGATGGTGCTAAGAATAAAACAGCACTAAGATGATGTCTGCATTATGCTTTCTTCTTAAGAGGACCCTTACTTCAGGGAACAGTAGGGGAAGGTAAAAAGATGCATCAATGATACCCTTTCTTTACTGATACAAGAAATTAAGGAAACAAGTGACGTATGACTGATTTATATTGTAACAAACAATATATTATTTAAAAAAAAAAGAAAAGGAAAACAGTATTAGGTAACTTGTTTGACTTAGGCAGTAAACACATAGCTCATTTACCTTGCAAATAGGACAGGACATAAACCCAAAAGTTATCCTTGGCCCAAGCCATCTGTTTTCTAGGACTCGTTGACAGCATTGCAAATGGAAAACGTGGCTGCAGTCCAGCTTTAGAAAAGAATACATGTAAGTGAACACTGAAGTTACATTAACCACTAAAATAGAAGTAGTTACTTGCTTATAAGTGGCAACATATATCAATTCCAAAATTAATTTATTTAAAATCTTAGAAGACGGTTATTTTCTTCTTAACAAAGAGAAAGAATATAAAATGGTCACTAAAATCATAACCTTTCCACTCCAAAACCACCAGTGGATATATGAAATATATATGAAGTGTATCCATTAATTACCTCAGTTATTCTTCTCATTTATAAAATATTTTTATATATGTCTACTTTTAATAAAGTAGACACAGCAAACTAAATTGATACAATCTACTTTCTTGAAATAGATGTAATGCCAGACAGAAAGAAAGCTTTTAAAGTAACTTACGTATTGTTACGGTGTCTGTTTTGAAACTTTTAAGAGTACAATTTGAAGGGCTTTATATTTTAACTTCTTCCACACTTAATATTACAATCATAATATTAATCACTTAAAAGTGGGAAAAAAAAAGATAAACCTGAATAGCTGGTGCTGCTGAAAGTGCTTCAGTAAAGCAGATCATGCACATGTCATCAGCATCTTGTTTAAGAGCTGTAGCATTCTTATCACAGCCATGCAAACATGGCAAACAGTGCTCTTCGTTCTTAACGCCTCCACATGGATGACCACAGGGGTGTGTCTTGCTGCAGGCAATTTTAGCATACTCCTATTAAAAGTAAATAATTAATCTTTTTTTCTCCACTGAATGGTTTGATACAGTGTCGCTTTTTGAAGGAGTGCTGGTTCGTGCAATAAACTAAGACGAAAGAATCATGATTCGTGTCTACTGCTACAGCACGTACTTGGGAAAAACTGCACATTTTGTGTACTTGAAGTAAAACTGATACCTTCATTCACTTAGGTTACTCCTGAATAGCAATGGCACAATGAAACCATAATTTTTAGATTTTAATATTTGATTTTAATATAAAGAGAAATATTCTTTAATCCTCCATGTGTATTTTGTATATTAAATGCATCTTGCATAAACATTACTTGCCCTGTATTAATAGCCTTTAAGATATCTGCAGATTTTGGTCTTTCAGGAAAGGTATGAAGTAACCCACTCTTAAGAACACATTATGAGCTAATCATTAATCAGCATAAAGCACTTTTATATGGAAATGCTATTTTAACCACCTCTAATTCCTATCCCTGGTAAGTAGAAAACTTATAAAAGTTGCCCAGAAGCTAGCAACGCATTGAACTTAATTAACGTATCAATAATAAAATATATTCAATAGACCGAGAGAGAAAAAAAGTAGACAAATTTGCCACACATAAACTGAAATAAATAGGGTGGGATAAGAAACTGGTTAGGATTTGGCCCTCTGCCACTTGTACCTGTACTGTAGGGCACAAAAACGCTCAGGACACATGGATGCAGTTGACAAACCTGGCCAAGTCTTAAATGTTCTACGCTCACATAATAAACAGGCTGTTACGCAAACTACTTTTATCAAGCTTTCCAGTACACTACACTTTATGTTGACAATGTATATTTTACTTTATAATTGGAATGCTATTGTGAAAACTTGAGATACTTTTGAAGATAATAGTGAAACGACCGCGTATTTTGGTTGACTATTGGTGTTTGTAGCCTGTAATTAAACTAAACATTTACAAACTCAGAAGTATTTGAATTATAAGATAATATTCAATATTCAAACCTTTTCATATGAGAGGTCTGTTTTAAAATGGAGCACAGGGATGAACAAGGTTTACTTAAAATAATAAATCAATTTGATCCTACAGTCTCTTCTATTTATGTAATTAATGGTGATTGATATTTGTTAATACACACCTGGCAATCTGTATCAGAACAAACGCTTCCCACTGCTGATAATTCTGTTCCACTCCTACATCCACAGAAACGACATGCTTCAGAACTGCTGGTGGTCGGTTTGCCTAGATCCACAAAAGTAAAAAAAAGACGATAATTATTGTAATGAAACATAAGGGAGTGATATTCTAACAACAGACATCTAAACAACAATCACAGAAAACAACCAGAAAAACAACAATTCTTACACAGTTGAACTATTTTATTTTTATTAACAAACAATTAAAAGCATTGCCCTAAAGCAGGTGAAAACCCCAACTGGTTTTTGGTTTTTTTTTTGGACAAATGCTCACTTAAAAGGTAAAAATAATCAGGATAAAGAGCAAGTAATAACAGTTGTGTTTTACCTGTCTGTTCTCTAAACTCCACCATAGCCTTCATAGTTTTAGAATCTGCTAATGCCATCAGCCAGAAAAGTTTGGTCCTACCACAACCCTCATGGAGATCAACTTTGATAGCTTCTTCTTCTTCTTTGAATACCTGTCAGGTTAACCAAACAGATACTAAATAGCATCTCTATGTTATTTTTGTCACTGTCTCTTTGGATTTTCATCAAATGTTTTATAGATTCTGTGGAGTTTGTCTACTGCAAGCTATTTTTCTTATGCATTCCATAATTTGTACATATTGCAGAATGGATAAAGGCTTTGTGTTTTTAAAAGTAAGAATATATAAAATTAACACTTGAGCTAACATGGCTGGGAAACAATAGCGCAGCAATGCTAAGAAGAGAGCTGCACAACATTTTTTCTAATTTAAAAAACACGGAGCTTGGACTTCATAAGTACTATCTAACTCATCCAGTAGGCCACAGTATACTAAAAGCACAAGATAACATTAGAAATATCTTCACATAACCATGCTAGGATGGTTTATCAAAGCAACATTGATACTTATGGTCTTAATAATATGTACTATATAATTGCAATTATATAAGTGTGTGATATTAATATTTTTGACTTTCACATAAATACACAGTGGATACTTTTGGCTACAATGAGGAAAATACAAAATTTTTGCAAAATCAAAAAACTGCATGAGATCCTTATACAGTAGACTTTATACAGTCTCTTCTTTTTCTCCTTTCCTAAGTTTTGAAGGCAGTTCTGTTTTCATTCATTTCACCTGCAATGCAATAAAAGTTAGAATTTTCCTGGGTATGGATGTATACACTCAATTTAAACTTTGTTTTAATTCGTATTAGAATCAGGAAAAAAAACCCCTAAGTGCTTCACAAAGGATTCACATAAGCAGGTCATAGTAACTTACAGGCTGTCCTTTCTTGGAGAGAGAGAAAATACATTAAAGAGGTATGTATGACAGAAGTTGGACAAAGAACAGGAAGCTAACAGAAAACAGGAGACGGGGAACATGACAGAATTTAAAATCTAAATTGAGGGGCTTAACATGAGAGATGTAAAGGTAAAGGAGGTGAATTAAGAGTAAAACTTTAAACATGCTTTTAGAATTAAATAGGAAAATCTGATAAGTAGCTATTTTGGACAGATTAAAGGAGAGATATGAGGACTTCTATGAGATAAGAACTTACTTTTTATCAACTGTAATCTGAACAGGCTATATAGGAGAAATCAGAAAAATAAATAAGACTAGACTGTGCTGTGCCATGACAGAAGAGTAGACATATAAAATCATCATCTTAGGATGACAAAACAGGAACATTTCAAAGGGGATTGCAAAGATTCTGGCTAAGAAATACAAGATAACAGATCCACATGGAGGTTCCAGGCTGAGTCTACACTGCAAATGCTGACGCATCAAGGAGGAGATCTGTAGAGTGAAACTCAGTGCCAATGATCTGATGTTTACATCACGTGTGTCCTAGACTAGCTGATGCCTTGCACTGAAAGACCATTAGCAGTGTGTCCCTGCATTTATCTTTTTTTGTTGTTTTTAGTTTCACCTGAAAGGAATCACGTTCATGCACTCCAAGGCTGCTCTATAACACAAATCAAAGTACGTTAAGGAGAGATGATCATATTTGCTTCAAAAGCCCATTCCTGATCCTAACTAAAAAGCTAATGTAGATGCACTCTAGGAGAGGGAGAAGAGGAATGATTTCCCTTGAATTAACTTTATTAATGAGGTTTATTATTTTAGCCTTTGTACAAATGTAAGTAGTCAGAGGGAAAAGGGAAAATAAAGGACCACAAAAAACACAAAAGAGAAATAGTGTCAAGAAAGAGGAAATGTTCAGTAGTTTCAGAAGTAAAGGCATCTCCAACATTAATTTCAATGAGAAAAAGAAATATTCCAAGGAGAATGTAGTTTCAAGTTTAGAGATGAAGAGGTTAAAAGAATAACACAAAAGAACACTAATTAACAGAGCACACAACAATTTGTAAAAACTCATCTAAGTCAAAGAGGAAAGACGTTTCAGTCCTAAAAACACAACCAAAAGAAGTCAGGAAATTTTCAAGCTTATGGATATGACAACATATTTATCTGTGAAAAGACAGTGAGAGCTGGAGGAATATTGAAAAATAACAGAAGACTGACATAAGGGAACCAGTAGGCATGTTTGCTGTCAAGTGGTCTTCCTGGATATTAAAAAATGTATATACATTCAAAATGAAGGGGTTGACAAGCACTGACTCATATGATAGAAGTAGTAAAGGAGATATAACAGGAATAAAGAACCAATGTATACTTAAGAAAGTCTATGCAGGTCCTAGATTCTCCTAAAAAATGTTCCTAAACAATGTTAGAACAAGAGAGAAAAACATAATAGCATAAATTAGAATTAGGGACTGCTACATGATTTTTTAATCTTCTCAAAAAGATAAAGGACAAGAGAATCTAACTAAAAACAACTAAAAAGAATTAAATGGAAACTTATCTATCCCATCTCCAAAATAAAACACCATTTTCAGATTTGATACTTGCTACTGCTTTTTGCTTATATATTAATTGGGGAAATGCACACAACGTATGCAGTGCATACAACATGATGTCATGTATACTCTACCTGTCTCTGATGAGTTTTTGTTCGCCGATGGAGATGAAGGAATCGGTCACAATCTGTACACAAATTCCCACAGACATTACATAAAATGATTGCGGCAGTTTCACCATCATCATGGTTATCACACATTGGCTGGGAAAAAAAAAAGGGAAAAAAAAAAAATTCTCTCTTTATTAAATCCCTCATTTCCTTTCAGCATCTGTTTTTATTTTCCCCCCAGTCATTCCCCCCCAAATTAATAAAGGGGGATAAAGAGCTTGTTTAGACTATTAATTGTATCTTTAGAATAATCAGTATCTAAAATTACTCCTGCACACAAAAAGCCCCAATTTACTACAGGGAGGAATAAGGTTAAGCCAAGTCTACCTTTCCCTATCATTATTCTAAATTCTCTGACCATTGAATAAATCAAAATAAACACAGAAAGATATGATTTTCAGTCTCACCATCTGTTTCTGTTGTCCGTCCTTTCCCATCCATCTTCCTGAGGATAGTCTATCAACATGATCCTGATCAAGTACACAGAGGGATGCTAAGGCCAGCCATAGCTGTTGAAAGGCAAGGTAGAATTAAACGTTTTAGAAATTAAAAAAAAAAAAAAAAAAAAAAAATCCCAAATACTAAAAATATAAACTTGGGCAGATAAGAATGTCACTGTTACCTGCAAACTGCATCATCTTTAGCTGAAGCCTGCTCATACAATGCAAGTTTTTTTATTTTCCAAAAGAAGTCAAGCACACAATAAAACTTATTGAACTTTTGGGAACTACCTTGTTTCTTTCAGGTATGTCAATTTATGATCATAAATACAGCAGTTAGCACACAAGAGAGAAACAGTGAAGAAAGATCAACCAGGGTACATTATAGAGAAATATGGCAAATGCAGACTTGCATATCACTCCCAAACATTGCAGGCTTTGGGGGAGAAGAAGAAATTCAAGGACACAGACTAACAAAAAAAAACAAACCCCAAAACAACAAAACTTTAGCTCAATGAGATTGGGTTCCCTATGTTCTCTCATCGCTGCACGGGGCATTTGAGATTACCTAGAAAACGGTTCTAAGCTAACTATTCTTCAGAGGAAGCTTTTCTCTCTTCCTCTCCACTGACTACAGTAAATGTTTAAAGAGATGAGCTGTATGAGGAAAATTTGTCCCTAGGCCTGCAACCCAAACTTGACAGCTGCATTTTGCAATAATTTTTGATCAAAGGTTTGATTGGAACAAAATGGCTTTTGTTGAAAAAACTCTATTGGACTCCCCCCAAAAAACCACACCTCCATGACAGAACTAAGTTCATTCACAAGGAGAGCTAGGCTGATGTTCAGGGCTCCTCTAAGACCTGATTAAACTAACACGGTGACAGCAGGAGCTGGTGGTGCTCTGAGGCCGTGTCTTCCAAAGAGCAGAGACTATGTGAGCAAGGGGACGAAAAGGACAGCCTTTCAAGATGGAAAACAACATGAGTGTCAAATGCTTGTAACCACTGCAAACCTCTTCTTTTACATGTAATTATTATGCTTGACAAGCCAAAATCTGTACTCCCTAAGATAGTAGGAATGTCATAATTTACAAGTATGCTTTTCATAGTATTTCAAGCAATCTATTAAGGTTAAGTTAATACCATTTTCTATAAAAGATTCATGGAAGAAGTAAAGACAAAGAAAAAAACCCACCCCAGGTAAATAATAAAGGGTTCAGCAAATGATTTTTCATTTTGAGGCTAAAACACAGGTGAAGCTTAGCTTAATTGCCCTAGAGAATGTTTGTTACTGAGGGTTTTCACAATAGCCTTGAGATGTGGCAGCTGATGACCTAGAAGTCAAACCACTTAGTGGAGAGCTGGAAAAAGACAACTGATACATATTGTGCAATTTTCCACACAGATGATCTCATAAATTTAGTAAAAGGCAAGTATCACAAACATAAAGCAGAATTACCTCAAGTATAAAACCCCAAATGTATAAACATAACACTTATTCTTCATTACTTGGGAGGTACCCAAGATACATATTTCATTACAATTCAGTTTTTACTGGTGTATTTCTGCCACAAAGAAGAAAACTCAATCTGCTGTGACACAGAGAAAGCAAGACTTTTATTAGGACAAACAGTGTAGATGAGGCGCTTAGGGACATGGTTTAGTGGGCATGGTGGTGTTGGGTTAACGGTTGGACTTGATGATCTTAGAGGTCTTTTCCAACCTTAATAATTCTATGATTCTATGATTGCCTTAGTTATGATACTTGTCCATTATGCACACAGCTAGATTTGGAGAATATAAACTGTATACTGTATGCATTGTTTCCTGAAACAGCCTGTATAAGGAAGTTTCTTCTGAAATATAGGAAGGCTCATGGATGGGCTCCTACTGCACGTTTACGATGAACTAACGTTAAGTTTAGTGAAGTTCTTACTCTGGTTGTTGCAATGCACCTCACTGGTGATCTGTATTCTTCTTCCATTTTGGTCAGAGCTATGATGGTTTCAGCAATAGCATTCTTTGTCACACGGGACCAAGCTTCCGACAGATGACCCTGTTAAAGAGGAAACTCAATTTATTACAGCTTTTATTAATATTAGGAACAACTAAAACTGTAATTAGAGCTGCTACAAGCAACATCAGGTTAGGATCTCAAATTAGAATAGAAAAAGAGGAAGCCAGGGATGACTGACAAGTCAGACAGATCTGGTAAAAATTAGCCCTCAAATACTCAGGTGACTGACTGAGGTAGTATCTGAGCAATTACTGGAATAACTAACTTGGAATAGGTAGAGGGAACATGATTTGAAGAATGAAAGAATGAAAGTCCGCCCTGGAGAAAGAAAGGTGGAGAACTGTAGCACAAATAAGTGACTGTGAATAACACAGAGATTACAGTGCATTCCTAGAGAAATCAGCTTCACTCGCCTAGCTCAGCCTTCTCGAATACTCTCCACAGTTTTTATATATTTGAAAGAAATAAACAAGAGTACACACAGGAGACATCAGAACTATGGCATACTTTCCAAACAAACCTTAAAGATTCTGAGCCTATGGCACTGATTCATATCCTAAAGTTCTCAATTCAGAGACTGCTGAATCCTTAAATTCTTAATGTAATCTCTACATTTCTAAACCTCATGCTGAAGGTGACAGAAATAATTGAGACTCACTGGACTCTAAACCACAGAGGTCCCTTAGAAAACATAATCAAGAAATGTTAGTACTCCCAACTCTTGAATGGCCTCAGTCAAGTCTCCCTCATTTAGAATGAAAGGGAATAAAGTTCAGATCTCTACTTTGTACAAGAGCAGAGGAGGGTCCTTGTTGTCTGGCTATTGAATACTTCAGCGTAAACTCAGTCCCAATCATTCCTTTAGGAGCTGCTACACTTTAAGTAAGCAATTCAGAATCTATTGAAAGAGGGATTTATATCCACATTTGAGAGGACTACACCTTATCTGACTCGATCCCTTTCTTTTTTGTAATAAATAGTTACATATTCATTCCAAGTAGAATGGCTTAAACATTAAACATTAAAGAGAATTCAAGACCCACACCAGTATATCCAACAGCCAGCACTACTGGAAAACTATCAGGTATGTGGGAGATGGAGCCTAGCATACTCTGCATATGCATGCAAGTTGCCATATCTGACTCCAGAGCTTTAAGAACTTTCCTGCTAGCTTCTGCAATGGTTTTGGAGAACCAGATATTAGCAAATGCAACAGTTTCATGGGTGAAGGTCTCGAATGGCTAGAGGAGCTGCTTAGACAAAAATACAAGCAATCTGATTCTAGTCAGCCAGCCATTTTCTATTTCTACTAACCTCTTTCTTTTATTCCTGGCAAAAGTCTGGGCTCAGCTTAGTTTTGATGAGCTGTTCATCAAGGGACAGGCTCTCCCATCATCATGGGAGCCAGAATCCCATAAAACAAGGCCCACGGAGTTTGCTTCAAAAGACTTGCCCAGTACTATTTAAAAATGCTGCAGAAGAGGATCCACTATTTCACTGACATTTTCCCACTTACCCAAAGCATACCTACCAACAATGGCTACAAACGATCTGGCAACAACCGTTAAAAAAACAAATGTTGAACAAATTATCCCCCCCAATTCATTCCCAATGTATGTTGCATCTTAGACACTGAAAGAAGTGGGGTGCCTGAGAAAAACATATGGGCACATACATACAGGGGGCACCATGTTAATCCTGGCATTTACTATCTTCTGAGTACTTGTCTTTACAACTGCTATTTTTTTTGGTCCTAGTTTTTATGTGCAATTTGCTAAAGTGTTGATAAAGTAAGCAGAAACAAAAATCCATCATGTGGAATCACAGTGGTACCTACAACAGATCTTTCCCCTCTAGCCACTGGAGCAACTGAAGCAAAGACTAAGTGATCATTTTATGCATGGACCAGCACTGCTGAGGGATGAGACACACTTTAATTTTAACTCTTAACTAAAGACGAATTGTGAGATTCTGAAATCCTGTGGTCAGAATCAACAGCAGCAATTGCAGAGAACTCCCATCCAGCTTCAGCAACTTTGAGAAGGGATCTCCTTAATCTAAGCACAGTGAATGGTTTAGAAAATAAGACTCCAAAGCTGAACATACTGAAACAGCTTTCAAAGGGCAATCACAGAGGAAAATCTGGGTCATTTAGAGTACTTCACTGAAATAGCTACAGAATTAAGGAAAACAAAAACAACCTTCCAACTAAACTCCTTTCCCCTAAACGTATACAAATCCTATTTTTTTTTGCCAATATTGTTTCTGGGAAATAGCTGAATCACTTTTCATCAAATTCTTCTGCCAAAAAACTTGCCTGAAGCAGATACAACTATGGAAAATTTCAGCCCAGACATTTAAAGTAATAAACAACTATAAATATAGATTTCAATAAGACTGAAAGAAGTCAATCTTAACATGCAGTCTCAACCAGAAACTCCACATACAAAATCTACATACAGTTACGTGAAAACAACACTATTCTCCTACTCCACAGACACTTTTTACTTTTCAATTGGAGTTCTGAGTGTTCAAGTCTTAAAAAATTAGGCTTCTAAGTTAATAATGTAGAAAATGACACACAATTATTGTTTACTTCTTAAATTTCTGGTCCAAGTGACGCATTTAAAAGGTTATTTCAAAACTGGATTTCTGTTTAGCAGAACCAGAACTCAGTTCCTACTGCTCCTAGGACTAGACTCTACCAGAAGATTATACCTTTTTCTTCTTGAGACAACTCACATTTAACAGCTCAACCCAATACTAACTGTAATAGAAAGTAATGAAAAAATGTACTCTTCATTATCAGCAATATTTGAATATCCTCCACACATATAAAGGACAGAAACTTACTGCTGCCATGTCTTTAATGAGTTTAATAATGATCTCTGAAATCTGTGTAGGTGTTGAACCTTTCATCCACCAATGGCTTTCACCTCGCCGAATATAGCTGCAAAGGACATATAGTAATACATGAAATAAATTCAAGTAATTAGTTACTATTTGTCAAAATCCACCACAAAGAAATAGTGCACACATTCACCATATGGTAGATTGTGGTGGTTTTTTTTTTCCTTCTTCTTTTTTTGAATCAAACTCACTAATAACATGACTCATACTGTAAAAGTGTTACACAATTTTTTCTGTTTATAAAACAAAGATTATAAAAGACAACATAACTGCCTTCAAAGAATGTAATTATTTTGTGCCTTTAGCTTGAGAATATAGACATATTTTTAAACAAACCTGGAATTGAAGATCATTGGAAGCGTGACTGTAGTAACTCCTTTGCCTGCAGTAGTGCCAGCTGTCCCTGTTATAGTAGTTCCTTTGGCTTTTAGCTGTACAGTGAGAGCTTTGGCAATGCACCCCAAAAACATGTCTAAGATACCTAGTTTATTCCAATCTCCTTTTTCTGTTGAGTGAATGATATCACTTATATCTGCTGGTGGAAGAGACTTCACTCCTATAATACTAGCCAGGCGACTAGGGGTTACCTCAGGCAAAACACGTCTTAGTAATGATGTTACCTAGAAAAAAAATCAGAACACCACAACTCTTATCAAGACAGCTGGAGTTTTCAAGCAAAATCAAATAAAGTCTTTTTTCTTCCTCACAAGTTATTTCAGTAAGAAGGATTGAATCTACTTTCTGTACTTAAATCACACCTGTAAGAAATTCTGTAAGGTTTTATCTTGCTTTGAAGTGTTTATTAATATACTCAGTGAGACAAGGCTGAGGAGTCCAGAACCAATCTCACTCAAACAATACTTAGTCTTCATAAAATAATTAAAATATGGTTGGTACTGGACTTATGATAACAGTGATACAGATGTTTGTATAACTCTGATTTGCTTGCACTTTACAGACGTGTTACCCACTTTGCATATAATCTTTAGATATAATCTTTAGATGTCAGAAACTCTGTGATAGAACAGTTAGAGACACTTTACACTTCTGAAAACAAAGTACTTGCCTCGAGGTACTGAAAATCATGATTCTCTTCCATGATACTCTTTTCCCCCTCCCTTAGTTTTCCTTGCGATATTCTAACTGGAATTTTTTGAAAAGGAAATCTGTGCCAATTGCTCTGGATCTAACAGGAGCTGTCTTGAAACGATATGCTTCAACGTTACCAGCTAGTGGAATTGGGGTTGAAATTGGCTATATCATGCAAAGTTTGATCCAAATCAGGATGTATGAAAGCTCAAGGAGTTAACATTTCATATCTAATTTCTCAAGCCTTCAATGTTGTCCTGAAAAACTGATTACATTTTAAGAAGAAAACCAGTATTTTGCATATCTGCAATATATCAGAATTACTAAGCGGGGCAGTATCTGCCTCCAGGCAAGCTGAGATGTGACGTTGTAACGGTTCAGAAAATTGGAAAAAGAAAAGTAGAGAGTGTGAGACATAAAAACTTCTGAAACAGGAACTAAAAATCCACCTAGAGAAGGCATACCAGCTAGCAACCACAAGCTAGTGCATGAACTGTACTAAAGCAAATATTTTATATGTCTATATATTTGTTGTAATATGTGCATATAAATACACATATACTCAGGCAGAAAACATTCAGGTTCAGAGAGAAACAGGTATTAAAGCTCTACCTGAGGATACTAAGAGTAGAAAGGAATTGTCTAGTTCCACACTACCACACTCATAGCCTGAGTGTAAGACAAAGGTGCTAAGGACTTATGCCAGATCAGTAACAGACACTGCTAATTAAAAACCTCTGACCTTATCTATACAGGCTATATGGGCATTATATACGCATAATATGAAATACTCAAACAACGCTGTTTTTTTAGGTCCTGCACATTTGAGCAACCATGCTCTACTCTTTCAAGGTCTAATCTCAACCAATGAAGCCTCTGCTTCATCTGTTATGATGTTTTAGCAAGACAGTCATTAGTTATCCCATAATTCCAGCTGCCACTGTGCTTCGAGGTCAAACATTATATTAAAAGGGCAAGAATTGGAAAAAGAAAAGTAGAGAGTATGAAACATAAAAACTTCTGGAACAGGAACTAAAAATCCACCTAGAGAAGGCATACCAGCTAGCAACCACAAGCTAGCCTCCTCAAATCATGCAAATATTTACCAACATTTGGAGCATATGCAGCACATACAGATGGGGGTAACTGTGTAGCTCTCTCAGACCTTTTCCCCACAATGAAGTGGCATGAGATCTTACTAAAAAATAAGCAGTTACCTCACTAGCTTCCTTCCACACCTGAAAACTTAACTGCTTTTTATACAGAATTCTTATTTGCAATAAATAAATAAACCAGCTTTTAAAATTCATACATTTGAGAAACGGGAAATTAACAGCTCTGATATTTAAAAGGAGCACGTCTGGTTCTTAGCAATTATATGTAATAATTCTGGATGATGCTGTCCTTTATAAATAAAGTAGATGAATGCAATACATGAACTTTAAGAAGTCTCTTTTCTGGAATGTAATACATAACACTGGTCTGAATTTAAATATTGCCAGTCACAAGGCAGGGCCAACTTCAGAATCTGAACTTTCATCTTAAAAAAAGAGAATTCTTAGTCATTGCAAAAGAAAGGAAATACCTTACAAACTGAACATACGTAACAGGACATGGATGAATCTGTTGAAAACATGAACAATGGGGTTACTATGAAGTAAAATTCACTGAATACTGTGAAGTTCAGATTCGCTAAAGAAGCCTTTGCAATATCACTCCAAAACAAAGGCCGTGTGCTTACATAAAAGATCCCTATTAGGACACACAAAATGACTAATTGCTCTTGTGCATCTTTCTTCATTGCAGCCACAACCCCTGCCAAGTAAACTGTATGTCCCTTTGATATATGGTTTGAGAAAGCAATTTATCCTGCCCTATCCAACATCCTTCAGGATAACGACAAGAAAGGTGAACAGTGATATTACTCAAAGGCATTTCAGAATAGTTTGCTGATTTAGGTTCATGATGACATAAGTGTTAATTAAGCAATTTTGGCTTCCTACACCTCAGTTCTACCTCTTGGAGACAAAGCATTAAAAGCTTACTCAAAAATGAGTTTATTTTTATTTCATAACTGTAGCCTTCATTGCCTTCCCTTCAACACTGTTTGTACTTCCTGCAAATAGTTTTATACAGTCAAATTGTGGTGGTGCTGGGGTGTATATGTATTTATATATCAAACACATCAAACTTTATAATTTTAACCCACTGAAAAACTGGAAGAAAAAAAAAACAAACCAAAAACAACTGACACTTAAATTCCAAAAGGAGATTCTGTAATTTGTTTTTAAATGTTCATAAATTTCTATTTGCCCTCTCCTCATGATTGCAATAACAAAATGAGTTGCTTTATTTCCAGTTATTCCCTATATGGAATATAGAGATGATCTGAGTATGATTGGGAAAACATTTTTGAAGTGAAAACACAAAATTACATTTCACAAAAAAATAAGCTCAAATACATATTATACTATCACGCACACAATGATAGGATTCTAAAACTTTTATGCCAAGATAGACAAGGAACAGTTAGCACTCACCTGTCTCTGCACCCTGGGAGAAGCAGTATGTAGTAATGAGAAGAGGTCCTGGAGCAAAGTCAACTGCTGAGCCAGATACTGCCGGCCTACATTGGAACCGCTCAATGCCAGAACCATTGACAGCAGCTCAAAGCAATACGCGTCAGAAGAAGCATCTTCATCGTTAGGCTGCGAGTTGGCGTTCTCTTTGCTAGAGATGGCATGCTCCCATTCTTCACGCACACGGGTTGCTTCCATTCGTATGGCCTGGACTATATGAGCACATACCTATCCAAACAGAATCCAAATACACAGTAATTCTGAAAAACTTTTAGAAAGTAAAAGAGATTGTGTTTTATGTACCTTCACAACTATGACTAAAATGGAAAGCCTGTGAAATTTGGCCTGTGCTTCAACTACTTTTCAACATAAATTCAAATGAAGAATAAAATTTAGATTTAAATTTAGAGTAAGGATTAGATACAATTCTTTAGAATTAAGATTTAGATTTAATGCAGAATTTGCTCATCTTCATTCTGGAAAATGTCATTGAAATAAATCTTTTTTTTGTTTTAGTTCCTGCCTTTTAATTTGCTTTTTACATAGAATTCAGGTTAAAAAAACCACACACAAACTCCCCCAAAAAAATACATTTACTCAACACCCACAAAAGAAAAAGGACTTATTAAAAGACTTAGTCTCTTGTTTAGTTTACTATTCAGGAAGCTTAAAAAATTTTAGAAACTATGTTTTCATTTTACCAATAGCACGCTAAAAAGCATATTTAAGAGTTTTTAAAGTTTGCTAAGATGGGTGACAAAAAAGTAGATTCTGCATGACTTACTAATCCAACAAACTTCAACATGAATCTAAGGCCTCTTGTATTACTGTGAAAATCTTTACAGCAATGTTTGTCTCATGATAGGTGTAATAAAGGTAATATAAAAGATGCTTTAGTTGGTATATTTAAAAAAATCAAGTATACCAAAAGAAAAAACATACTCTAACTACTGCTTTATGTTAAGAAAAACAAAGATAAGTAAGAAAACCATAAACCCAAACTTCAGTTGACTGCAGGAAAGAATAATTTAAGAATCTATGCACTGATTACCTTTTTAGGATTAAATTTTATCAAACCTAAATACTTTTTGATGACAGAAATGGGGACAATACACATGCAAAACTAAGAATGTCAACTCTGTCACTGAGCCGCTTCTAGAAATTTGAGAGGGTCTACTATTATGCTATTATTATCAGCAAATACTAATAAGTACCATTCACAACTAAATTCTTTTGAAATTGATTCTAATAGGATAGTTTCTATCCTATTAAAATTGATTTTTTCAGTGTCAATTTCAGCAGATTTTTCATATAAACCACACACACATATTATTTAAAATGTAAACGAAAATTTGATTATAAAGAACAACAAAAGAACTGAAAGTGTCAAGTAAAAGGTACTATATTCACTGAAAATGAGCATATTTACTACAATACACAAACGTTTAATCCTCAAAGCATTTCAAAATGAACGAACCTGCTTCTGCAAATTTGTCAGTTTGCTCCGGCTGAATATGATCCCTACCATGTGCTCCTTCAGGTCTGCATCTGATGTTGCCTTCATAAAAAGCATATTTAATATTAGGTCAAGAGTTTCAAGAACATTTCCTAATTACTGTAGCAATTAACATGGAATATCAACAATTTTTGTTCTAAAAGTTTGTAGCTTTTTGTTACAGAGAAATAAGATATATAAGCAAGATCAATTTAACTGTGGTTAATAAATACCTCCTAGATGTATTTACTTTCTTTCTAAGAGGAAATTTGAGCATGAAATAAAATAATGAATAAGCAAAACAAGTGAAGTATAATTATCCAAGATTCAGCCTCTCAATGTAGCTTAATACAATCACTGATTAAGTCTTTGTAAATCAGTGCACAGAATATACTTTTCAGTTTATATATTTCACAATAAAAGAAACAGGGAACACACAATTAATTAAGTTACCACACAGCAGGCGTGAGAAAAACACACTTTTACGAAATGAATAATTCAGTCATGGAACTTATTGCCACAAGGTACTGGGTAGAGCAAAACCATATATCATCTGAAAAACGAAATTACTTTCATTGAGGACAGTCCAATTTTGGCTATTAAACATGACAGTCCAGATACAGCGACCTTTTCAGGAATACTTCTTAAACTAATCCTTGCTGGACGACAGGAGACTATATTAGGTAAAAGGATACTAGTGCAGTTTCTTAATACTTTTTCTCTAAACATTAACAGAGACCCTCTTAAGGCACAAGATAGGCAAGAAGGACTTTCAGGTTGACCATTACTGCAGGTGTTAAGTACTTCTATAATTGTAGGCGTAATTTGCACCACCGTTGTGACGATGTTTCCATTAAACACATATGCTCCACTTATAATTTACTAATTAAAATTTTTAAAAAATAAGTAATTGTGACATTTTACTTCTGTTTTGATCTGAAAATTATGTAGCATTAAGACATAGGAAAAATACTGAAAATCATCCTGGATCACTTTTTCAGCAAAGTATTATTGATAGAATACAAATAAATACATTGTGTACTTTTTCTTCTCCTTCTGGGGAAGACAACAGTGCTTTTTCTTCTTGTTCTGGGGTTGGCTCAGCATCTCCAGAGATGAGTTTTCCAAATACCTGGAAGACAGACAGTGACAATCAGCTTATCTCAAAGACAAACTTGTGCAGATGTGACATTTTACATTAAAACATAAAGAACTGAAAGTCTAGGTTTACAGTAAATTTCACTGCATAACACATCGTTAAAATCCCACCTGGGATGTAATAAGTCGGAATACTCGCAGTGTCTCAGATTCACAGTTTCTTTGTTGAGCTACACTTGCAGAAATCTGGCCTGCTATTTTAATGCTTTCACCATCTTTCCATCCAAGCATTTTCACTTGTCGAACTCTTAGGGTGTTCTCTGGACCCTTCAATTCAATTTTGATGATGTGATTATCACCCCCAGGAAGTTCACTTGTTACCCAGCCAATATGTCTTGAATCCAAGTCTACCTATTAAACAGGAATATAAAGATGGGAACTGACATTACATCAAACAAAAAGTCACCTACCTCTAAAACAAATCTATTATATATCACTGGAACTAATACAGTATTTGCTATGAAATTTTTATTCTGAACAGTAAGACTAACATGCTTAATTACAAAAATATTCAACTTCATTATTTCAGATAAAAAAAAGAATCTCAAACTTAAATAAAATTACATATACCCATCTATTGTCTTTAAAGCCTATTAAAATAGTGGGCTATCTATCCCTTTTATCCTCTAAGCAATAGTTCACATATTGAAAAAAACACTTTGAACAAATATTTGCTCATTACTTTTAATTTAAAAAAAAGCCGCCATAATTTATCTGAAAATATAACACACTATTATCAGTACTTAAGTTATTCCATCCCTATTCACGTAAACCCCTGCAAAAGAAAACTTTGTGGAAGTCAATCTCTGATATCCTTATCAAGAGATGTAGGACTCAATAATTGTAAAAAAGACAGATGAACTATATCAAATTAAGTTTATTTTAAAATAAATATGGTTTAAAAAAAGAATGTAATTAACGTTATATGATTTAAACTGTGATGTCACTACTGGAAGATAAAACCCGATGGGGTGCAGTGCCTCACACCATTGCTCAGAGCAACCCGAGTGGGCCTAAATTACACTTGGCCCTGAACCAAGTGAGCCCTCTCTCACATCCGTAGGGCCCAAAGGCTCATTTATAATCAAGCTAATATTTGTTTTTTCCCATTTCTACACTAATTCTCAGTGTCTGCATTGAACTGTGCTGGAGCAGACAAGACTGACTTTTTTTTTTTTTTTTTTTTTAAATATCAAGAGACAGAGGGTATGCATGAATTAGGGTATGGTGTGTTGGCATTCTTGAAGATAAAAAACCTGCTGGAAAAGTGTCAGAGGACTGTTCAGCACGGAGGGAGCAAAGCTGAATCTAGTCTTGCCTGTCTTCTGGGAGAAAACCATCCCTGGAAAAATGCCTGGGGACTGAGTTTGAGCAGGCAGAAACAAAGCCAGGGAGTGAGCTAACAAGCTGTATGAATGATCACAAGTCCAGTGCCTGAGCTCTGCCGTGGCCTTCTTTTATTTAGCTGGACAGGTAGACATACCAAGTCAGTCTTCTCAAAAAAAGAATTCTCCAAGGAGGGAGGGGGTGTGTCCATCTATATTTTCTATCTACATACATAGACTCACAGACAATAAGCACACAAACTTTATACCTGTCTACATATATACACACACTCACATTTCACTGTTTAGTATGAGCCCACTGCACCAAAGTTTAGTTTCTTCAGATTTGTAACATCTTTTGGAGATGTATCTTTGCCTTAAATGCTCTCTGAGGATAAGAGGTAGAGAAAAGCAAACCACTCCTCTATAGGAAGACAATGCTTCTTCTTGAAGAAATCTTACCACTGACTGTCAATAATCCAAATAATATAAGTTTTGAGCCCAAAATGGTAACTGCCTGCTTGAAACCTTAAATATCTTTGATAGGTCACATCAGTGTCAAAACATTGTTCTCTGTGTAAAAACCATGCATCTATCATTTGGCTTAGCAACAGAAGTACAAAGATTGAATACCATTCTGAACTTGAGTCTTTGGATAGAAGTCTTCAGCTACCAGAAGTTGAGAACTAAAATGGCAGGGTAAAATGTGTGCTATAAACATGTATTAGACCACATAACTAGAAAAACTCGGGTTGAGGGTAAATAATTTTTCTCCTTCTCACAGTGTTCTACTTCTCACTCTTAAGCTGCATTTCTCTAATGAAAATGATTCCGTGAAGCAGACAGAACGCAATGACAGTGCAACACTAAGAAGCCAGGCGTCAGAATATCTAACAACATGTAATACTACTTAATACAATTATTTCAGGTATATTCTGATATAAGTACCCCTAAAGGAAACCAAACAGTTTGTTGGGCCTCTGCTATATGCAGCCAAAAAATGACAGCAATTTTTCAATGTCAACTGTTAAAATGTTTACCTGCTTTATTCTGCAGAGATCTTCTACTGCCTTGCCAGTTAGGAAAGTCATTGAAGTTACTTTGTTCTGCAACAGACAAGCAAAATAAGAACAAAATACTTCAGCTGAGGACCATTCTGACTATTTCTTCCATATTAAGAGAGTACGTACATAAGAGAGAGACAAATTGTTTCATTATGAAAATAAATTTTGAAAGTGATCAAAACCAAGGACAAAGAATTTCAAAGCACAGCTCTCAAAAAATAAATTAATTTGCTCCTTGTATGAAAATCTGTAGTTGAAATGAAGATATATTTGTAACATTACTGTACAGATCAATAAACATGAATGTAGTAAGTGAACAAGTTGTCTCTTTCTGGCAAGGTGATACAGTTCTGAGATACTCAGTTGTGGCCTATCAGCATTATTATGATACATAAAGTTACTTAAATTAACCATGTTAGAATTTCCCTATATTTAACAATTCTGTGTTTTACAAAGTATTATTACTCTGCATAAGACAAACTGAGGTGAAAAGGTAGAAATTTTGAGGTGGGACACGGTGGACAATTGTACTTTGTGGTAGTGAGAAGTTTAGAAAATAGTTTAGATTGTATGAAAACTCTTCATTTGAACATGCCACTAAGAACTAAGTTTCCCAGTCTCAGGTTCATGCAAACTGCAAATTCAGTTGAATTGGTCTCATCATATTTGGTACTGCTTTCAAAACCACAGGAATTAGAAACTTTACTATAAAGTGTGAGCTTCTGAATTATAATTACAAACTGAACTGGACAAAGAAACAGTGGTTCTTGATTGATGAATATATACAACTTTGACTATGCACCTTCAATGAGAGACATTTGATTTCACTTTCCTCTTACCCCAAGATCTCTGGAATTGTCTACATGAACACACACATAACGTGCATTGATTCCTTTTACACAGTTAATTGTGATGTTTTTAGTTTTGTTTTTATCTTCATCTCCTGACTCCCAGAATGTTTCTGTAGATCCATCTGTTAAGCTACCAATCATGGCAGGTCGGCTTGATGTTTTAATGTCAACAATGCTGGTTAGGTCTTTCAGACAAACGACTATACACAGTTCCTGGGAAAACAAACGAGACCATTTAAAATATCTAAAACCAAGCCCAAATACAGGCATTATTTAAAATTTTTAAAATGATACAGACATATCTGTTCTGAGGAATATGCTTTCTGAATTAAAGAAGAAATTTGTCACTTATTGGTTCAAATTATTCAGCCCTTTAAACCAAAGAAAGTATTAATAGCTAACAGCAGAATATATTAGTAAATGCCTAAATGTCTTAATAAATAGAAGAAAGCACTTTAAAGATATTCATTAGGAGCACTAATTTGTGCTCGTCAGAATAACAGAAGAAAAAAAGATATAAGCAGGAACTGGAAGTATGCAGCATTTAAAAAATGAACTAACTCAACGAACCAAATTAATTAACTAAATGAACTATAAGAGATCCCCAAATACTTTACTAGCAAACAAGCACTTACAAGCACTGCTCCAAAATTTAGGTTTGAATGATATACAGGCTAAGTGACAATATTTGAACCTCTAAAGCTAAATAGGAGAACCTGAATATCAGCAAGAAGATCCCAAACTGAGATACATTCAAGGAAATATGACATTTCAATAAAAGATGTTTTAATTCAAACAGAATGATTATAGTAAGTACAGGCTGTTCACAATTGACCTCTAGTTTTGAGAGAGAGGTGTAATACTTGCCTGATTCATGACTTCAAAACCAGACTGAATACTGATACTAAAACTCTCTTCACTATCTCCATCATCAGATTTAGACAAAATATTGTTGATATGATGAAAAACATTGCTCTGGTGCAGGAACTGGTGATCAGATTGTTTGAATTTGAGACTCCAGCACCTGAAAACACATTTAGTGGATTTCAAAATTTTGAATATTGTTTAAAATACATAACCTATCCGCAAAGCTATTAATAACATTTTTGCTTCTCCAAATGTTTTCTATAAACCTTTAACTTCAAATTTTTGCAGGATCTTAAGTGTATCTTAAGTATGCATCTTTTTGAGGAAGGCAGGAGTAAACTTTTCTTAGAATTTTAACAGTGAATAGAATCATTATTATTAAATTTGTATCTTTGAGACAGATACACTGGAAAAAATTCAAACAGTTTAAGGATACTATTCAGATGACAGATTTCCAAGCAAAAGCTATTACACTACCATGCACATACACACAGATACTACCATATTATTCAATAATATATATTTTTTCATAGTGTATATAGTACAGAATTTAAGAACAAATACATTTTTCTCTACAAAGTCTTTTATACTAGTATTTATATGTATAAATGCACACATACATCTTTTACATGTATCTTGCCTATGCATAAGGATACACGTGCTCCTTTTCACACAAGAACATAAAGCTGTTTCAAAATTCCTATCTGCATTGCAAAATCTTTTAATCTATAATGTTACAACGTTTCCAGCCTTCTAAGAATTTTCTTAATTTCTGCTTACCTTAAGGCCATTTGCTGTAATGCACTACCACTGGGAAGAGACATCATAAGATCAGAGATTGTCTGGAGTAGGCGATGAAAAGTGTGGGGTAATGGGTGAGCTGCTTCACCAGCAATCACTATATCTGACAGAGGATGTTCACATACTCTTGTGTCTTTCTCCTAAGATGCAAAGCAATTTGTATGTTGTTAACATGCTTTCAGACAAAAAGATTAAATAAACAGAAATAAAAATGTTTATGGTATTTAGTTTAAGAATAACTGCAACAATCCCATAATGAATGTGAACTTCAAAGCAGTTCCTGTCAGAGAATTTTTATAATAGCAAGTTATACATGAACACCAAACAAGAAATTCAGGAAGTATACTACGAGATATTTCTCATGATTTAAAAATGTGAAACATTAAATTGCAATAACTTAACAAAAAAAAAGGAAAAAGCCTCTAGAAAGATTAACATATTCCAGCTGTCAATAATAACTTCTTTGAGCAGCAAAACCGAATCACAGCAAACTTGCTAATTAAGCTAAGGTTATCAGCTGCTTTATTTCATTAGAGCTGTGAAAATAATGATTCAGGCATGTCAGTATCAGAACAGCAGTGCACTGGGAGCCAAGTTCCACTGGGCAGTGGGTACAAAGGCAGTGGCAGAGGACCAAAGAGGGTGTGGGCCAGCAGGGTGAGTTATGGGGAAGAGTATCAAAGAAAGAGAAGGAGGTACTGCTTGTGATATCCTATTTTCAGAAGGCAGGGAAAGACTGATCTATGAAAGATACAAACCAATTCCTCTGCCCGAACATACTGACATCCAAAGCCAGATTCAAATTTATTATTTTAAACCCATTAAATTGTCTATGTATATTCTTGCAAGTAGATTTCCCATGGATCTCAACTGCTTAAATGCCTAGAAACACTATGGTCTTAGTTGAAATGAATTTTAGGCACCTGCTTATCTAGACAAGAATCATCAAACCAGACATCTGTATTTTCCTGGAGGGCGTAATGTGGTAAAGTGTACTCAGCATATGAAGTAGGAAGCATGAAATTGAACTCTGCGCTAAATATAATAAATTATTCAGAAAAAGTTCAAAGCCTAGTCCTCCCCTTCGCCCCAAGGATCCTATCTACACAGGCAGCATCCTGCTCTCCCGTCTCCTCTGCAGCTTAGTAATTCTTGCATTTTTTTTTGCTTTAGCAAGGACACTGCCCTTGAACCTACATTTTATGCGTTAAACCACATATGGTTCTAGATCCCCATTCCCCATTTTTACAGAATTCGTCACTGGGATTTCTCACCCTCTCCCAGTATGTTAAAAGAATATGTAAAAATATTTTACATAAGGAAATGAATCCCAGTTGTGGAAAAGCACCAAACTGCCTTCGATTTACTACATTGTGTACATATATTTAAATGGGTATTTTAACCATATGATCAGACTACCAAAGGAAGATGTTGTAATTTCAATATACATCACCTGAGTGATATTTAACAATTAGCTGAAAACCGTTGCCAGTTTCTTGTATGCCATAAAATTATTCATCCTAGCCAAGTGACCAAGGGGAATTTTTTAAGGCCCCCTTTCCTTATATCAAAAAAGCAGCAGCATTCCCCACCAGAGCAGAAGTGGCATATTTTAACATTTCTTTCTAATCTTTATCTGTCAGTCAGTAATTAATGAAACTACAGCTAAGACAGTATTTGTTTATTCTTTTATATAGTAAAATTATTTTGCAGGCTGACGGGCGTAAGGACCAGTAGGAACACACTTCCCTCATTCCAGCAGTGCTTTTGATGTAGCAGTTGAAATTATTACAAGGCAGAAAATTGTTGGAGTCAAGCACAAAAACAATATTCAGAATATAATACACAGAGCTACTGCAAATCACCTTTAATGTATACATACAAGAATTTGGCACACCTGAAAATAAATAAGTAGAATTATAAATCTCCATGTTGATACAGTAACATGGAAAAGTTAATATCCCACATAAAATTTAGGACAAGACTACAGTTGCTTTGTAAACGACTGTAGCAATGTACCAGGGCTGCAATGCTGAAAAGACTCATTTCAGAACTTCCCATTTCAAAGCTGGATTAGATTTGAAGTGACAAAGATTACCCTGGCTTACTAGCAGCACTAGCGTGATTTCTTGAGCTATTCATGTGGACACGATAATGTTTTCAATCAGAGCTAAATCTAGAAGAGATTGTATGAAGATACCTTTTGGAAGAGTGGTATGTTAGACTATACCATTTTACATGCTACATTTTCAGAACTAACTATAGAATTTTTCTTAAATCACTAAATTAACTGTATCTAGTGTATACATAATGACTTATATATATAATTATTTTTG
>NW_009213420.1:1841-34466 GCF_000690835.1 Fulmarus glacialis | reverse complement strand
CCTCCTCCTCCTCCTCCTGCTCCTCCTCCGCCCCGGTCTCCCCTCTCTCGTCCTCCCCCCCAGTGGAAAACATGAGCAGCGCCGCGGGCCGACCGAGCGAGGGCTGGCCCGGTATAAAAGCGGGGACGTGGAAAGGCTCCCTCTGTTCAAGGGAAGTCTGGCCGCTGCCGCGTGTTTTTAGCGCTCTGCCTCCGGATTTCGCATCGCTGCTCCGCGCCACCCTCCCGAGTTAGCCTGGGTGGTGGCAGCATCAAGTGCTGGAAAAAAGAGGACTGGGGGGAGTTAAAAATCACGGGGAAGGGGGATATCCCAAAATGCCAGCCCGTTTTGGATCCCCACTCGGCTTTCTGCCCCACGGTTCAAATTTTCGGACTTTCCTCCCTCAACAAGAAGACTAGAAACTTTTAGGTGGCAAGCAAGAGAGGGCTGCGATTTGCACCTAGTTACATGGATCCAGGAGCTACGTCTTCAGAATAAATATTGCAAGAATTGACAGCCCCAAGAATGTGTGCTCCAGAAGCCAAAACAAGAAGTCTTGCTATGACTAGTCCATGGTATTTCTCAACTGGGGAAAATGGTGGTATTGCAGAGCTGAGGAGCCTCAGCCCAGTACACGTGCCTATGCCAGCATGTTTCCGCTGCTGAATGTGTCCATATATTACATCAGTCATTGGACATGGGAAAGGAGCAATAACCGGGAAAGCAAAATATATCAGTCTCGCTTGCAAACTACCACTTGTGATTTAATTCAGAAGGCTGCAGGCAGCGTTTTATAGCCCAAGTCAAATGGTCACAAGGACCGTGATGGTCTCTTTTGTTTTGGCAAAACCTATCCCTCTTGGAGGACCCCGGCCCCGGAGGGGGCATGGAGAGCCTGAGGAGATTCCCTGGGAAGATCTTTTTCCCCAGCAGATGTTTTTCCACGCCCTTCGACTTGGTTGCCCTGTGCTCTGTGGAGAGCTTCGGCCGATGGCTGGTGTTGAGATGCCAACCACCTTCAGTTCCCTCTCTGGTTGCCTTCCTATCAAAACAGGAATGGCGTGTAAGATTTTTCCCCCCCCCCCTCATCACCCTCCCCAGCCTCTCCCAGGCAAACACGCATCCCTGGAGATCTCTGTGCAGTATGGATGCAGCGGCTGGCTCTGTGCAGGAAAGCGGCAGGACCCTTGTCCCCAGAGGGGTAGGTGGCCATGCCTGGAGCGCTCTCGCTGCACGCAACCCAGTCCCAGGAACATGATACCTCTCAACAGTTACCACGCTTACTATTTCTAGATCCACCTTCCGGACATGACGTGTCATTGATTTTAGGCTTTATTCCCCTCTGAAATCTTATCAGATTTTCAAAGGTCTGCTCCTCGTGGGTGTCACGCACAGATCGTTTAATATATTCCTTACATTAAACAGATTGTTTAATATAATCCTTCTCCTTCAAAGTATGTTGCAAATACTTAAGACCCAATTCTGTGTATCATCCTCTTCCTTGGTAGGCAGCAGGATTGCAATCCAACTAAGCAACAATTTCAGCGCTGTTTGATGTGGGTGAGTGAAGTGCAGTGAAGCAAAGGGAGGAAAACTCCGGTTGGGCCAAATCTGTAGGACCTCACATAGGCACGGGGTCTTACAGGCACCCCTGTCTGCAGGGATGGGAGAGATAAAGAGGTTGCAACTTGCCCCAAGTCAAAGCGGAAACCAGAAATAGCATTCCTTATGCTGGCAGGATCCTTAACAGCAGGAGAACGCAACGCCACATTAGAAACAAATAACATAAAAGAGCAAATGTGAAGACAGAGAAGCTGAGTACAGGAAGCATCCTAAGGGTTGTCAGACACCAAGGGGCAGGTGATTTACTACAGTAGGGTATTTTTTTAGCATTCAGACCTTTCAGGCAGGTCTTTAATAAATAAATCAAGCTCACCTTTTCTTTCATGTTACAATCCATGATTATCAGGGATTTACGTACTCGGTAGAATCTATCAAAGACCAAAATATCATCTGCAACCAGCTAAGGGAAGCCCTTCCTCAGGCAAAGACAACAGCAGCTAATGGGCTCCTCATGGACCACGAGTGTCTATACGGGCAGTGCCCATGAAGAACCCGGGGCTAAGACCTGCAAAACCTCCAAATGCCTACACACATCCTTAAACCTGTGCAGGGGGAATCGCTGATGCCAAGCACGAGGCTAGGCACACGCACTAATACCAGAAGGAGCAAAACTGAAGACCAGAAGCCAGATGGATGATTTGGAAAGATGATAGAAATGAGCATGAGGAGGAAAGAAGAGAGAAGAAATAACCCTTGTAGGTCACAGAAATGACAAAAGATTGTCTTGGGACCCACTTGCTGCCTCCCTACACTCCTGAGCCCCGCGGCTGGGAGCACTGTTCTGTCGTAGGAGCATGTCCACGCATGGTCCCACGGAGAGCGGCTGTGCTACCTTATCTCAGCCAAGTGCTCCGGCACCTGCCCCTCTTGTCATCCTGTTTTTATAGGGACAGAGGCAAGTGGAAAGTCCAGCATGAAGCTGAAACCAAGTGTTTTTAACCCAAAGGAATTATGTAATAAGAACTTCAACGAGAAGGTAATCGGAGCCAGGCGATGAGACAGAGCTGCCAAGAGAAAGCCGCAGGCCTGGATGTTTCTGATGCAGACTGTCAGGCAGTGATCACCGTTGCTGTCTTTGTGCCACCCCGAGTCCCCCCGGCCCTCTGACAGGCACTGGCCATCCGATCATAACCCCGACATCAAGTCAAACCAGGCTGAGCCCTCTGACAGGCACTGGCCATCCGATCACAACCCCAACATCAAGTCAAACCAGGCTGGAGTGGGATTGAGGTGGGATTAAGGGTCAAACTTCACCAAAGGACATTTTTTTATGAAATGTGTTATATGCTGGAAGGATGCAAGAGGACCTCGTGTAGCATGTGCAATGTGGTTATCAACTACAGAAAAGCCCCAACTATAACCCAAATGTCCACCAAATTTGAAAATTCAGCTCTGGGTTTCTCCTAGGGGGAAATAAACCTTCTGGATTTGTAGCCTGTGTTCCTGGCTCTGGCTCATCCGCACTGCTGTGCAGTCAAAGCACCGAGTGACTTCACACAAACGCAAATATTTCTAAAGCTAGGAGTACCGCAGAGCACAGACAGGGCTTTGCAGGACTCTTTTAATGGGATGTGCCATGGAGTTACTGGAATTTTAGAGAAGAGTCGTGGTTAGAAAGAGATGGGAGCTGTGCAAAAAGCAAGTTTGGAAATCTTGGGAAAAAGATTTCCAGCCTATGGCTGCCAAGGCACCATAAGGGATAAGTGTGCTTAACAAGTTCCTGAGTGCTTCCCAAAGCATTCATTTCTGCATGGCCAAGTCCTGCAGGTGACTTGCACAACCAGCAGGGCTAAGGAAAGAGCTCTACATGGTGAAGAGAGCTCCTAATAATGCCGTTTCTCCATTAAGATTTGGCCAATAATAGAAGGCATCATTGAGAATGCTTGACCCAAAGCACCAGACAACACAGCACAACCCTGGGCTTCGCGCTGCAGTCAGGTGGGTGATGAGGTGGCGTTGGCTGGAGCTGACGTTTGTTGTATAAATGATCGGTAGCTGTATTTATGCCCAGGATGGGATAGCCTTGGCATCACATTCAAAGGTGATAAGAGGTGGCAAATTTTCCCAAAGAACTTATTCAAAGAGGAGAACCTGTGAAAAGGAAGAAGCAGCTGACATTGAATCTGTTTGAACCCATGCTGGCCATGATCTGAAATAAACTTGCTAAAATATGTCGGTAGGACAGTTCAGAGTGAGATTTATCACTACATTCCCAAACTCACAAATTTTATGCTTCTAATTTAAGAACAATAGAACTACCTGTCTCTTCTATAAAAATGCCTCACTAAAGATTTGCAGGTGTAGTCGTGTTCATTTCTGTATTATAATCTGAATGCAGGGATGTGGTAGGATAGGACTGGTGCTCGTGGGACCATTGAACCACAGGAAAGGTGGCAGCAATTTTTGGTAACAGTGTCACTGAATGGTTCTTTTCTGCATCAGTTCTTAACAGTGTAATGATATGAACATGCATCCTTCTTCAACAGGCTCTTGTTCCAAGGGTACCTCTTCTAAGCATCCCCAAAATACCCTGGGACATCTTTGTTTCTCTTTGATTCAAAGGCCTCTTCTGCTATGCAGCTTCTGAATCATAGACTTATGCAGGTTATTTATTTTTTATTCCTTCTATCTGTTTATTTTGGTTAGATATGAAATGCAAAATATGTCTGCACAGAACCGGGCGCTCCCTGATATCTGAAACAACAGCATGGCAGGAGCTAAGGGCACCATTAAGCAACCAGTGCTTGTTGTGTCTGCTGTGGCACCGCCAGGGCCATAGAGTTGGACTGTATGTGGTTTATAAAGTGGTTTATAATGCTGGGCTTCATATGAATGCAGCAGAAAGTCTGAGCTTGGCCTGCAACCTAGCTGGGCCACAACTGACAACAGAAAACTTGCAGCAAACAAAACTTTTTTGTTCATTTTCCGTGGAAAAGAATAGTAGTAGGGAGGCCTAATAAAGACGAAAATAAAAGGCTGGCATTACCGGCAGAGCACAAGCAGCAGCCTCCTAAGAGATGGTGTGTTGGGTGAAGCAGTCCAGGAGCAGCCTGAAAATGGAGCTGGTTTGCGTTTGTCGTTGTGCAACAAAAGGAGTGAGTGTTGATGCAAAGAGACAGGGAGATAAACCTAGGCTGGGGGCTTCGCTCCGGCGATGGCTGCAGAGGGGGATGCTGCAGGTGGGGCGGGCAGGGGGGGTCTGGAGTAATCTGCTCAGCGAGAATGGCGTTAGCCGGCTTTCGGGAAAAGTTACGTTCAGCAAGTCATGACCCCCGCCCAGAGGGGGACATCTGAACCAGTCACTCATCCAGATTCAAAGATGGTCTTTACACCTGGCATTAAAGTCCGGCTTTGGCAGCGCTCCTAGAGCAGGTCTTGTTCTCTGCTATTCAGCAAGTCGCTGGAGCTTTTGAATGTAAAATACGTGCCTCAAGTACCTTGCTGATCTGAGTGTCTCTTTTCCAGGAGAGATGCCTACCAAGCACCATAAGCAAAGTGAATGACACAATACTGACAGCTAGGACCACCAAAAAATTATGAAACTTGGCCAAAGAAACATTATATTCCCAGCTTTGGCTCTGGATGTTAACTGCCATAAGCAATTCAGTGTCATTTCGTGCTGGCCTCCTGAACAGGGTAAAATTTACCACTCTGCCATTCTAGCCAAGACTATTACACTTTATTTTTTCCTATTAGGACAAAATGTACCTTTAAAATACAAAAGATAATTTTTTATCTCTGAAATTTTCATTTAGAGACATGGCTCAATATTTGCCTGAGACATTTGCATACTTGGAAGTGTCTCATACGTGCTGATCCCTGCAAATGAAATGCATTGTTGATTTAGTTTATTATCCCAAAAGATGATATCGTGGTTAAGGTTTGTATGTGGTACATCAGGAGAAAAATACGGAAGGGTTGAATTGAAATAGATTTTAATTCTGCCAGGTATACTGCTGAAGTTAATGAAAGTCAGTTAGACACACATTTGGCTGCTGTTGCTAACTGAATAATACAAGTAATAACAGAGGCATCTATTCAGTACCTGATGAACATGAGTAATTTCCATTATCTTAAAATGTGTAGGAGTTATGAATTATAGGTGCAGAGATTGCCCAACACTTTTTCATTATTGTATCTTGTTGTCAGTTGCTTATACATTTGCCAAAGTTTAATGCATCAAGCTGAAATTTCCTACGCTGGGTATCAGCCTCCGGCTGACTTTATTTGTTTCGTTTTATTTTTGTTTTGCAAGTCTTATCAAGAATGGTGCATCGGTATCCAAGAGCAAGGTTAGGAGAAAGTATGTTATTTTGTCTATGGTAAGCCAAATTCCTTCAAACATTTCTCCGAGAAGATGTTTTACCTCCATGCATGGAAGCAAAGAGCAAAATTTTGGCAAAAGGAGTCAACCAAACACCAGAAATTTGCTTTTCAACACATTTGGGAAATTATTCCCAAATTTGGACCATGTCTAAGCATTACTGTCTTTGCAGTTTGTACATGCTCGGTAGAGACTTGTTAAATTCTGACATCTAAAAATCCCATCTAGGCCAGGCATGTTCCAGCTCAGAGCCGCAGAACTCTCTCTGCGGTTGGTCTCCAAATAAAAGGGCTGGCTGTAGATTTCCTCTCGGCACTTGCAAGACAAGGTCTGCTGTGTGTGCCTGCGCAGCGAGGGAGAAGAGAAGGGAATTTGATTTACTCGTAGAGGAATAAAGAGAGGGGCAGTGGTTGTAAGAGTTGGAGAGTGAGGAGGAAGATGGGGGATATGGGGAGGGAGCAGCACGGTGGGAGAAGGACGAGAACGAGGGTGGAAGAAGGCGTTGGCACAGAGGGGCGAGCGCCAGGGCATCAGACCCTCGGTAGGTGATACCTGCAGGGGCAGCGAGGGAGGAAAGCAGGGTGATGCAGTGTCTGGGGTGGCCGGGAGAAGAAGGGGAGGGAGGGAGGGGGTCCTGCCAAAGACAAGATGATAACTGCCCATCATTGGGCAGCTGCGTTCTCCTCCAGACCTCGAAATTACCACTGCCGGACATAAGGCTCCACGTTCCTCTGCTGTCAGCAAGTAGCAATGGGAAGATGTCTGTCTGCCCCAACACTCTGCATTGGCTGATCAGCATAAATAATAGGCTGTGTAGTGAGAGATAATGTTGTCAGTAAGATCCATGCAGCGTTTTGTTGCAGAAGTTGAAAGCTAACGGAGACGATGACAAAGACGACTGTAATTAAAGATCGTATCATAAGGCATTAGCTGCAAGGACAACCTTAATTCTGATGTTTCTCAACTCTGAGCACTTTGCTTTGTAGCTTAAATGTTTTTATAGCAAAGGTTTTCTTAATGTTACTCTTAAAATATAATGCACAACATGTCACACTTGGGTTAACTGATTTCTGTTGTCTGGCCCTGGAAATCTGTACCCATATGAGTAATGCTCGCACACATGAAAAAATCACTGGAATTAATTGACACCACTTACCACCTCCTAACTTATGGGAGTATCCAGATACTGCAGGACTTGCCCATATAATATACTGAGCATGCTAAAGTTAGTCCAGATTTGTGTATAATTGATGAAAGTATTTTAAAACAGTATCTGCTACCTCTTGCCTGCTCATGCTTCATTGTTCAGATATAAATATAAAAATAAAAATATGTTTAAAATAAACATGTATTCCAACAGCAAGTGAACATCTGTCTATGTCAAGCCTTAGCACGGCTATTTGGGTTTGTCACATTTCTGTTTCTCTCTCTGTTGGTGGTGTTTTTACCTTCTCAGGGTGGAACTGGATCTGGAGCCAAAAGAATAAAACAAAGATGTGTCCAGCTCATACATGTTGCAGCATGTTTATTTCAATCTCAGGATATACATCCTGTGAGCATCAAAACAAATTAGTCTGCGGTACAGGAGAGTCTATGGTCTGACTGTTTCTAAGAGAAAACACAGCTGGACTTTTCATGCTAGAGAAAAAGCTTCATTTTCATGTTACAAGCTTTTCTTTTTTTGAGTGTAATTGGAAACTCCTCAGGTATGTAGAAAAGGCCGCTTATTAGGGGTGAAATGAAATAATGACCACTGTCCCCCAGT
Source organism: Fulmarus glacialis (assembly GCF_000690835.1). NCBI lineage: Eukaryota > Metazoa > Chordata > Aves > Procellariiformes > Procellariidae > Fulmarus > Fulmarus glacialis. The sequence continues at coordinate 26,775 of NW_009213420.1, read as the reverse complement.
GCTTGTAGAGCAGTCCCCAAGGGAAGTCTGACGCCCAGGTGAGGAGAAGAGCCACCACCTACCACCATGAGACGACGTGGTGTGGGGCTTCCCCTGGCAGGAGCATCCCTCATTTGGGGTCGTACACGCATTCTCGATAATGACCAGCTTCCTAATGATAGTAAAATGGGAATTATGCAAGGCTGCAAGCAAAGGACAAATTCTGAATGAGAGAAAATGAGTTCAAAGCATGTGATTAAATAGTGGTAGGCTTAAGGTCTTAATTCTCCTCTCGTACTATGCAAAGCAGGAGTAACTCATTTGTAGTCAGTGAAGCTACAGAGATGTAAAATGGCATCGGAGGAGAATCAGGCCATTGTTCTCTGCAAAACTCACTGATAAGACATTAATTACTAAAGAGAAAATGCCATCAAAAGGATTTTAAATGCTTTGCAGAACTCAGGAGACAAACTCATTAAATGCTATGTCGTACAGGGAATTAGCTCCAAATTTGTGAATGCAGAGAAGGCGAATGCTGCACTACAGATAAATGGATGATCATTTTGAAAGCCTTCTTCGGAAGGCCTGCTTTCTTTTGGAGGGGGAGCCAACCCCACACATTACATCCAGAGATGTGAAACAATTCCAGATAAAATAAATCACCCTGAACCTTGGTCCATCTCACACACTGAATCCCAGCCAACTGCAGTTGTTTAAGGTTTGTGAAAGTTCACTGGACTCTGTTTCCTGCCCAGCCTGTCTCCCCTTCCTCCCCTCCACTCCCAGCTCTCGTCTTAGGTCAAGCCAGGCTTGGAAGCAGAAAAGCTAAACATCAGTCTGACAGCATCATGTGCGGTCTTTCTAACTGAACACCCAGTTAAAGTGCTAGAAATCTCACTGGGGGAAATCCCAGCTCCAGGGATACGATAGAATCTATGATAAAATTCTCATTTGACCTCTACAAGGGCAAAATTTTACCCTCATCCTCAAGATAATCCCCAGATAGTTTTGCAGACCCCAGCTGCTGATTCAGGGTGACCAAGTATTTGAAGCTTCTGATGTCTTTTTGAACAAAAGCCCTGAGCAGTTAACCCTCCATCAAATCCACCGTGGAGGAGATGAAGCTTATTAATATACATGAAAGAACAGCAGAGGAGTTATCAGTGAGAAGTGAAAACATGACCACATCACAGGACACAGTGCTGCGTGCCCCAGCCACCCCACATGTCGTGTCCTGCTGGGAGACCCTGGATGCTGAGGCTCCCAGTCCAGCATCCTGGAGATCCTGAAAGCACATTTTTGCCCCAGAATTTAGCAGCGATGAGCAGGATGGATAATTGCCCCATCTGCCTTTTGCTTTGGCCATGGGCAAAAGCCCTGCAGCAAGACACTGGGAGTCAGGCTTCTTGGGGCTGAGGTCCACATCAGGCTGTGTGTGTGATGGGATGTGGGAAGCAGGACAAGAAGAAGCACTTGTCACATGAGCCGGGGGCAAGTTGGGTATGCCAGGACAATACGTCCCTAACACATGACTTGTGTGCAACACTGTCCTGTGATCTAATGGGGTAACTGCGTTCCTATCACAGGATCTGTGTGAAGGAGAGTCCTTTTAAATGTCCCCTATCTCCTGGCTTTTTCTTGTCACTGTTGTTCAAACCCAGCCACTCGAAGCGGGAGAAGGTTCAGACTATGTCACTGGCGTCATTGCGTACTGATCATACTTTGGGATTGGTGGCAGGAGCTCAAAAGGATTATTCACAGTCCCTTGAGCAGCCAAAGAGGCCATCCACTGCAGAGCGGCAGGAGTGGTTCCCTGGCTCACGGGAGGACACGTCTGCCAGGACGGCAATGGCCTTGGCTGTAGGACGCGTCTGCCAGGACAGCAACGTCCTCAGCTGCAGGACTTGCCTTGTCATCCGCATCCAGCCCTGGGAACCTGCAGCTCAGATTCCTGGGTGCCAAGAAGATTGACAGGTACCTAGCCGTGTTCAAAGTGGTCGTGATAACACAATCTCACTCCTCAAAACAGGGACAACTTGTGCATTGGCCAGAGACTGCCCTGATTATGTCCCTCTATGTGCTGCAGCCTCACAGATGTCATTTCCAGCTTGAGTGGCACAGCAAGGCTGTCGCCTTTCCCTTGCACACTGGGCTGGATGCTCTTCTGCTACTAGATAGTTCAGGCTTCTCCTGCCGCATGTACGTTTCCACGGTTTGACTGCACTTGGTTGGAGAGTTGTGGCTGTCAATCCTGTGGTATAATTCTGGGCAATAGTGCAGATGACACACCTGCGGATTTTTTTGGATCTTTCCTCCTCCAGTCAAGGAGATCAAGTCTGATCAAGTGAGTATGACCACAGAGACATGTGGGCAGAGTCACCAGAGGTGCGATGTCTTAGACACAAAACAGGCATGACCTGGAAGGTGTCCAGCTGCACAGTTTGAGGAGGGTAGAGGTTTTGGTGGTCCTGTTACAATGGTAGTGGTAGCTGTGAGCACCCCTGTGCCAGACCGCGTTGCTCACCGGGCTGGCACGTGCCCGGGCTGGCTGACTGCAGGTGGTTGAGACCACGGGTGGAAGGGAAGTGTGTGCCATTGGCTAGAGAGATGTACAGCATGCGGTCCTTCAATGCAGGTAACCACTGGCTACCTGGGGAACATCTGACCTGCCCTGTGCTGTGTGTGTTCCTCCGGAGGTAGCAAGTATACATGGTCATGGATCGGGAAAGAACCCAGAGAAGGTGTGAGCCAGAGGAACCACCTAATGGTTCTGGGCAGGACCAGAAATCAAGACATATATCAAAGGTCAGGAAAAGGCTTAGAAGCAGCTGCAATAGATTTGTCTCATTAACAGCTGGATTCATTGCAAGCACTGCCTGCAGCAGCCAGTCATCGTGCTAACTCTCAGCTCCAAGGCTAGCCAGGAGAGTGTCCTTATCCCACAGCAGGTCGTAGATGGGGGGAGCCCTAGCAGAAAGAGCGTCTTTTTTTTGTGAGTGATGTATTTTGAATTCAAATCTATATGAGACTTCTTTTAGTCACAAATTTATAGTAAATCAGGGAAAATCTTTGGGATCTGCTTTTACTGTGTTTGCAAAGTCATCTTTTCAAAACAGGCCAATAAGTGGATTAATAATACGAAATAAAAAATAATTAAAACAGCCAACTTCAAAGTCAAGGCTGCACTGCTGTAGAGTCCCATCACTGGGCATCAGCTTGCTGGAACCGTGTCCGTTCCAGTGTTTTGTTAAAATACTGCATTGGGAACAGTAATTAAACAGATTCTGATGATGGTTTTTAACACATGCCAGCTGGCTCCCAGCCAGTGTCGAAGCAGAAACATTGTGCAAACTCATGGTCAATGACGACTTTGATCTTTGAAGGGCTTTGTAGTGGCGGAAGGAAATGGGAGGATAGGAGGGAGGCAGAAGGGTGCAAGCAGTGGGGAGAAAAAAGAGTAACATGCACTAGAGTGGGAATTATCTCCTGCACCTTGACAAAGGCAGTGGGTGCTTTCTTCCTTCCCCTCTTTCTTTATGTGGGGCAGTAGGCACAGTCATAAACATTACCATAAAGGCCCAGTTTTGTTAATGGCAACCCATATGAGTAACAGAAGTCCCTTGAATATTCCCATGTGTGTGCCATTGGGGTTGCTCTGTGAGTGACTTCCTCTGTGTGCTGGCTTGCATATGCCCTGCCAGCATATTAATATGCAATGGACTCTGGACAGTGTTGGAGTCCTTCAGAACAGAACCTGGGACAAGGTGAAGAAGAGGTCTTCTGTGGACAAGAAAATCGTAAACACATGTGCTATTCAAATTATCTGCTCAGACATTGCCCAAAATGCTACAATAGCTCTTTAGGCACAAGAAAAATTGTTGCTTCTGTCCCACAAGGTCCTCTGTAGATGTTGTATGAACATGGATCAGGGATAATGGACAACCGCAACTGGCAAGAACGAGCAGAGAGGGATGTCTCTACCGTTCTGACCAGTTAGTTTAAATTTGGTGTGACTTTCCCGTGTTAAAATTAGCAATGGGCACAAAGAAGGAGAATCATGTTGTCCTTTTTAAGCCTTAGAGATATGCAGATGGTTTGGGTAGATGATGTTGCTAATTTCCAGGCGTAGTGCTAGCTGTGCCTTGGTCAGCAATGACCCTGTGTTCCCAAGCTGTGCTGGAGGGCTCTGAATATTGATGTGCTCTCTCTCAAGTGAACCTCACTTCAGAGATCGCAGATGCTTTTACTCTAATATTCTTATGAAATTCTTCACAGAAGTAGGATTGGCTTGACAGTGTAAGCTGCAATGCTTCTGTAGTAACGCAGGAAAGCTGGAAAACCTTGGAAATATTTTCATATTGAAAAAAAAATCTTTATTTCCCTTCCAAATTCTTCACTAATGTTAGATAATGACACTTATGATTTTCCCCCCTCTTTCTTCTTTTCTGTAATGAACAACATTTTTAAATCATTAACTTCCAACTTTGGAAGGAGACGTTTAGCAGCCATGGGGGTTTGGTGTGACTCCTAAGAATTTCAAAGAATAAAGTCCTTAATGAGTTCTCCTGTGCTTTTGCATGCACAAAAGATGCTGTCAGTGAGAATAACCTTTAGTTTAGTTCAGGGGCTCCAGCAGACAACCGAGTTAAGTACCTAACCTTGCATCAGCTGAGCTTCCGTAGATGTCAATAATCATCTATGTGCACTCCTCACCTGCTCTAATTGGAAGGTGAGGCAACTCAGCATGAACTCTGGTGGGAGAGTTTTAAGCTAAAGCATTTCCTCCACAACTGAATGACAGTAGTTCGGTTTTGTAACTGAGCCACAAGAAAACAATAAGCTGGAAAAGATAAGCGTGTTGTTTACAGGATAATGTTTGGCCGCACTACGAGGAGACCTTGAACTGGAATGTAAGTACAAGCAATCTGTGAATCAGTCTTGCATTTTATACCAGTCAGGTCCTCTGTGTGGACATGTTTAATTGATTTACAACTGACTAATAGCAAAGAAATTGATGTTCTAAAGCAATTTAAGTGTGCACGATGTAGCTCATCCTCTTAATTAAATTCCTATTAATTAATGCAGTTTTTGTGTTTATACAAAATATATTGCAAAGTTCTTCAGATAGTAGACCTTGAGCTCTAACAGCAAAAATGGCCGTCGAATCCCCCAGCAATACACAGAAGTACAAATGCCATGCCCAGAAAAAAGATCCTGGCAATTATGTCCACCATGGACTTAAGGTAAGATAATTTCCCATGTGCTTCTCTGACGTGCCTCATGTAATTTGAGCATCCTTGCTTTCTGAGTTTGTTTGGATGCTGAGGCAGACTTGAAGAGATGTGCTAAAGGCGGGCAGCAGGAACTCAGAGGCTCTCCCTCAACATAATGGAGACCCTCCTGCATGTACCCACTTGGTCTTCCTGTTGGCTTGCAGGAAAGAGACCTGAAAACACAGCAGGCCTAACTAAAACGCACAGTCTGTTGGTCATTATTTTAGTGCAATGACAAAATCCTTGTTCAAAAAACTGGGAATGAAGAACAGCTCTTGCTGCTGCAGCAGGAGGGACCGAAGCAGGTCGGCAGCCACTGCTGGAGGAGCAGCCTCTTCCCACAGGGTTCCCAGCTCCCATTGCTCCCAGGTCAGCAGCCACGGGTGCTGCTGGGCCCCCGACATGGGGCAACATCCCTGAATTGTCCCCACCCCATGGGGAGCCAGGAGCCAGGCCTGCAGCACAACCAAAGGAGCAACTCTGCTTCAGAGGGTGCGTGGGTGCCTCTGTCCCGGCGCTGCCTGCTCCCGGGACGCTGCTCCCAGCACTGCGGGGAGCCGCTGGCGCTGCAAGGCTGCGCTGCAGGTGAAATATTTGCCGCCTGCATTTTTAATTGGATTTTTCCCAGATGGATAGACACATGTACACACACAGAGATGATAATGCTAAATAACCACCTTACAGGTCATTGATTAACCTCACCTTTCACAGATACATGTAGAACTTACAGCTTTTACAGTAACAACAGGAACCGATAATAAATACTACATCCTATGATGGACACCTGCTCTAACTGCAGTAACATGGCTGCCATCATCGGTACTTACTGCACATGCTCTTCTGGGAATAGGCCGCCACCTAAAAATAAAGGGATTGCATCCGACTCCTAGACACACCAATGGTGGCTTCGTTGTCTTGGGACTGCAAGCGGCTCGGTCACAGCGTGGAAAGGCATTTGTAGGCATTTATCCATCCAGAGCTCCTTTACTACCACAAAGTGTATTTTTGCTAAGTGAAGATAGTAAGGCAGGAGATCTTGGTTGGAATCAAGGAGTTGTTTATTGTAAATGCAAAAGGGAACGAAGGTCAAGACAACTGATCTTCTACAGCCACGTCCAGTGAAGTCGCTCTTGCACCAGCCTGGGGGATGGATGGAGGGAGGGCCTCGTACCTGGGCAGAAGTACAAGCACAGTTGTGCTGCTCACAGGCTGTCGAGGCGACCGTCACCCTGGGAGAGTGTGCATGGCACAGGCAGGGGAGTGACAGGCACACGGGGTTTAAAAGAGTCTTGTTGCAAGACCTCAACACCAGACTGGGAGCCCTGACCTCACGCCTCTGCTCTGCCAGGAGCACCTAGCGCGAGGCTGAGTCTTTGGGTAGCTCAGCTGCAGGTGGAGAGCAGGGGTGGGAGCACTTCTCCATGGCACGGGAAGAAATTGGGACAGCTCACTGAAGACTGGGAGCGTGTCACGTAGCAGGAGCAATTCAGACACAATAAATGTAGTCGTGCTTTGCTGGAAGGCCCGATACTTAGGGCACTTGAAAATGATGTCCTGTATAGCTAGGGACTCACCTCTGCATCCCAGTGGAGAGCTAGACAAAGCCCGGTAACAGTAGCTTTTCATTACAAGCTTTCCTTACTTAGATAAGTATTATTTTCCAAAATACTTGATGAAACTAGAGTCACCATTTTCCTTGGAAAACGAGATTACTGCCACCCTTATTCTTCTGGAGTGCTGTTCTGTCCATGTGAAAGGCGAAAGGGAGTTCCTAGGAGATATTTAGTCACAGCTTAAACAGACCTTGCTTTTTCAGTTGAGTTCGATGGCTCGCAGAAAGTTACTCCTCCCTTAATGAGCCCCTGGGGATCCAGTTGTGTATTTTTTCAAGATCTGTGATGCACATATGTATCTATCTGGCATCCTCCCAAATCTTTTCAAAGATAAAATGTGAGATGAACATCTGGTTCACACTATTACAATCTTTATTAAACACTAATTTCTTCTCCAGAAAAGCACCATCTGCCACAGCTCCAGCCCTTGTTTTCTAGCATGGATTTTTCTTCAGAAGTACACAATGAAATAAATCTTCACCAGTTACAGTCCCCAGAATTTCCTGAGATGAAAAAGCACAGTGACAGTAGTAAGCTCCAAGAGTTAATTTGCTTCAAAAATCCTACGTTATTATTTAGCTCGGTAAGAAACCGTATTATCAAGGATACAAGCTCCACTTCACATGACGAAGAGTTCACTTGAGTATTTTGATAAATGCCTTGCTTAAGGATCTGATACTTTTTCAGCAGCTTAGAGCCTGCATCTTCAAGCCTTGATAGTCAAGGTATGGATTTTGCAAAATCTTCCTTGTTTCTCACAAAATCTTTAGAAAAGAGAGAGAGAGCTTATTATAGATATGTAGAAAGTTAATTTTCATGCCAGTTAAGTTCCTGTCTTTATGACCTCTGTTCTTAAGCCCTGTAGTACCCAAAAGCCGGGGGAGAAAACACCTCTGAACCATCATCTGCTTGCCTCCTTCAGAGGCGACAGCGTTCCCTGCGTTTCCCGTGGTTGGGGCACAGCACAGTCTCGAGTCACTCATGTCTTTTACACGACATTTGGAGATTCACCTCACTCTGCTCAGGAGCTTGAGTGTCTAAAAGGATTATAGTCTCCTGGGCTCTTAGGCCCTTATTCTTGCCTGTTACTAAAGCAAATCTAAATAAATGCTATTAAGAGGCGAAATTCAATTTGCTGTCTCTTGGTGTTCCAGGATCAGTAAGAAGCTGCATGCACATCGCTCTGTGCCTGAACAGCACCGTATAACCGATGCCTTCAAAGGGCTTTGTGAAGTGCTGAGTCCTTAATGTTGTGGCATTGGGCAGCAGCGGTGCATGACTCCAACCCCTGCAGTCAGTCCTGCCTGGAGAAGACAAGGCTGAATGAGCACATTTAGCCTGATTTCAAACCCCCTCAGGCACTGGCAGCCGAAGAGCTTTGCACAGAAAGAGCTGCTGCCAGGATCAGTGTTGGTTTTAGGCTACGGGAAAGGAGGGAGACCAAGATGGACTCAGTCCCTCCACCTGTAGCTGGCTGAGGATCTGACTTCACGTGCCAGGGCCAGGCAAGCCCCTGCAGGGAGTCCTTCTCCGCTACAGGCTAGTACGGGTCCTTTCTGTCTGAAGAGATTCCCAAACCCTGAATTTATACCTGCTGAATTGCTGGTGTCAATGGCAGGAGAGAGGATGGACGAACTTCATGAACGCCACACGATGATGCTTTCCTCCCCATCAACGTCCGAGAGCAGCTCTCCGCACCCCCAGCTCTCTGTGATGGCAACATGCAGCTACACCTGTGTTTGTAAATTCTTGCTGTATTTTGCTGCCTCTGTAAGTGCGCTTTTGATGCCCAGGCATTGCAGGGTCCACGGTGCAGCACAATATGAAAACAGCCATGGAGACTGGGCCTCCCGCCCTTCTCTGCCAGCCTGCTCTTCTGGGGTGCCCTCCCTGCCTGCGTACCTCTCACAAGAGTTTGCTGGAGTTTATGGTCACAGCAGCAACAAAAAGGAATAAAGAAAAGTAACCCCACCATGATACAACTCCGTGGTGAAACTGTTAAAGGGTATTCTACATACTACAAAAATCACATATATCTAGTGTGCACCTGCTCTTTCAGGAGTATTAGAAAGATGTACTGAGTAGGGACAATACAACAGGTAGATAAGGAGTATACCTTTTTAGTGAAAATCTGAAATTGATCCCAAACGTGCTGCTGATGAGTGCTTAAAGAAAAACCCTCGGGAGGTATAAATGGTGTAGGGATTTTCATCAGAGTTATGACCTAGTGGGTGGAGTTTCACATCTGTATCAGCTTCACAATAAGTTTCCCGAAAGTGAGGGATACACAGGTAGAAACTGAGATTAGAGAGAGTGGGCGAGCCTCATTTGGAGCCAGAAATGCCTGCTCACACCACGGTGGACATGGGGAAGGTACAAGTGATGGCACGCTGACTTAAGGGAAACTGCAGGTTTTCCTGCAGAGGTTCCCAAAATCTGTACACCTCGGGGAAGGGAAAGGTTCAGCCTCCCATGGAAATGGACACTAGCAAGAAGGATTCAAAGGAGACCCAGGCAGCCTGTGGCCACAGCTATCCCAGGGAAGAGTCTCCTTTTCTTAGCGATTTCTGGATTTCAATAGTGTTCCAGCTCAGGTGGTCCTCACTCACCCGTTAGTACTGACACCAGATCCTGAGTGTCTTCAAGAGGGCAGCTGAAACCACCACACCTCTCCTGTTGGGCATTCCCCTGCCCTTGGTGCTGCCCCTCCAGACACCGCGCAGGTGCAGAGCATTCCCAGAAGCTCTGTTATTTATCCCAGCTGGAAATGGGGCTGAAACCACAGGGGGCACAGTGTAGGGGTATCTTCTCCAACTGTGCCCATTGCATAAAAATCCTCCTGTTGCTCCTGTGGCGACACATCCTGACCAAACTACTGGGGACCTCTGGCAGCTCCAGGGGAAAGGGCTGGCTTGCATCAGTATATCTGCTGCTAAAACTGAAGTGTAGGCAAGCGGGAAAATTTTCTTCAAGATCACTGTGCTTGAGGGCGGCACTCGCAGAGCAGCCCAGGGCTGGAGGGTTGCTGCTCTGACCATCACCCAGCCGGGTCCTTTGGAGGAAGAGAGGTCAGAGGTGGAGGTCGCCTCTGTGTCACCCTCCAGGTCAGAGATCAATCCTGTGGCATTCCTTGAAAAAAGAAGAGTGAATGTGTAACCCCAGCGATGTCGCCAAAATTCCTTCTGACTGTTAAACAAGCTGAAATAGGCATCCAGAGCCATCGGAGCTGCTGTGCCCAAGAATTACCTACGCAACGTGGTTGTACGGTTGCTACCAGCTGATGAATTTCCACCGCAGTTTTGCATACCCCAAGTGTGAAAAATGCAATAAAAGCCAAATTCCTCAGGACTTATTTGACAGGAATTTTAATTTTAAACAGCTCCTGCATGCAGGCAGAGCCGGTACAGAAGGTGAACTCAAGGCACAGGGCACGCAGTCACATAAACAAGACTTCCAACGAGCAGCGTTTGTCCAGAACAGATATCTATTGCCAAGCACATGCACAGACTGATGAAACCCAAAGTGACAAACTCTAAACGTGTGCACTGAGTCGGTTGTGTGAGCCGCTTCCATGCGCTGAGCCAGGAGATTATGGGAACTTGCTGCACTGGATAATTCCAGCGGGGTACGAGGAGTTTCATCCTGTTGCCTCAGGGTGATTTGATTACTCCGTACAGCGTGTTGCAATCCTCAATCAAAACTTTTCACTACGTTCAGTACACCGCATGGGAACATCTGGCAATTTACAGCAGAACGTCTTGTAGCATTTAATGCCCAAGTATCTCTTTCCTACAACTTATTTTCATTTTACTGAATAGAGACCCAATTTCCTGAATTTTTAAACAGTCTTGCTAACATAATCAAATTACCATGATTACTCGGCAATGATTTCAAAAAATCCTAAAAGCGCTGTTCCGACTTTGCAGTGAATTCCTATTACATGTAGAAGATTTTGTAAACACTTTAAATAAAATGCTTTTAATTCAATCAAAAGAGTAAACAGTGTTTGTTTTTAGCTATTCAACGTATTTGAGCCACAAGCATTTTTCCAAGTGAGTGGCTATGAGGGTTTGTAATGCAACGCAAAGCAAACACTGAGAATATAAAATCACACTTGTTCAAACAGGATTAGAGAGTTTATTCTAGCAGAATTTCCAAGGATTTCAAAGAGAAAATAGCAAATTTTTTTTCAGTAAGGAAGGTGGAAAATATGTGATGCCTGGTCAGTGATTGTACTTGGTAGGATCCCAGCAGTACCGTGCAGCCCACACTCATGCTGGGTAGCAGGGCAGGGATGCCATTCATTTTTCACAGTCTCTCAGCCCTCTGCGGCTCACTCCAGTTCTGCCTTTGCTCAGCAATCGCTTTCACTGTATTTTGTTAACATGAATGGGAAGCCAGCAAAGAACTAAAGCCTACTTCTGGCATGCATACAGCATTTGATGAAAAACGTAACTACTCCATGCTTCTTCACGTGTGCTTTTTGCAGGCCATGTGTAAGACACGATGATAAGAAAGGGAGCGGTTTCCTTGCCCTGGGGTGTGGGTTAGAGCCACATGGAAGGGACAGTGCCTCAGCCCTTGCTTGGGTGATAGCTCTTGCTCGCCTGGCCGCGCCACCGAAACTCTCCCTGCATCCCTTCTCCCTCACCGTCCCTCCCTGTGCCTCCCGCAAAGGTCTCTGGTACCTTTTGCCAGCATTTCCCGGCAAAACTTCCTGCCCAGTGCTGGAAACATCAAAAAGCACAGGGCGAGCATTGTCTTTCCTCTGCTTTCAGCTGTGTTGAAGCACATGGTGGCTGGGGTGCTCTCTCCTGCAGCCCTGCTCCCCAAGGCTGGGTACATCAGGCAGGTATCAGAGCTTTATAGGAGATGACCGCAAAAACCTCGCCCAAATTCCAAATTCTATTCCAAATATTAGGCAACCCAGAAAGGTCACTGCAGACTCCCCTAGAAGGATTTCCCAAGTATCACACTCTGATTTTTCCATGATAATAAAGTACTTGTTGCTGGGGTCTGTGAATACTTCCCCCTGATGATGGTTATGAGGTCAATTTATGAGCTCCCCTCCATTTCTTCAAATGCATTTGTTATTCATAAGCAGTCACTGAATCGCTTGGACAGATGATTTGCAGATTATGGGTTGTGCACAAACTTTTTTTGTTTCAGCCGCTCCCTATTCAGGACTTGTTTTGTGCAATTGGCAATTTAAGTGACACGGTGTCATTTCTGATCCCGGATTAGACAGCTGAAGTATTTTAAAGAGAAGAGGAGAGAACAACAGACAGAAAACAATGCTGTTCTGCTGCAAAGACACATTTTCTTCTACAGTTCATCAAACATCCATGGGATTTTTGTAGCCATCAACAGTGGTCCAACACTGTCAAAATGTCAGTAAGATAATTCCACTGTTCATAGCGAACTCAACTGAAGGTATTAAAAACATATATTAAAAATGTAGATTTCTTTTACCAACTAACCTTGTGTGCGTGCATATACGTGGGCACATTTGTGTAGGAGCACGTGCGGATGCACAAGCATAAAAAGAAAATATTACCCTTGTGCGAATACTGTATGCATGAAGAATTTCTAGGCTTTTACTGTGAAAATACACCATTTTGCCACCCCTCTGCAAAGTTTGAAAAAATGTTTAGTGTCACCCATTACGGTACCAAGTCTCTGAATGCTGCCTTGATTTAGTGTTCAGTTAGCAGCCCAAAATCCTCAGCAGAAAAAATCAGAGCACTGAATTTTTATTTGTCCTTGATTTCCTTAAAGTCGGCATTCAACATCAAATAACATTTAGAAACTGCAGTGGTACCTAATTATTTCTGCTTTAATTCAGGATGTTGGGGTGCTCTAGAGAGCCTGGATAATAAGAGTGAAAATTTATGTTGTCATTTTTATTACCATCAACAGAAGCCCTGATATAACATAAAACCAGCCATCCACATGGGTATTTAAAAAAAAATGGGTGATATTGATCCCAGGCATTTTGGGGCAGGGCAGCAACGCACCGAGCCCCCTCGCTGCTCCACGACTCTTCCCACCACGGGCTGGGCAGTGCCGGTGCCCAGCAGGATTTCGAGGCTGTGGAAAAGCAAAACTTGGCGGCGAGTCCTCCTCGTGAGTCCTCCCTGCACCGCAGGAACCCCCAGCGTGTTTCAGGGCTAACAAAAAGTGAGGGTTTGGGTGTATTTTCTTTTGAGGGTTCCTTTTCACCTCGTTGATGAGCTAATGATCACATTCATTTGACCAAACTAGGAAGGATGTGTTTAAAATAGGGAAAGTGAATGCCTGCACTGGAAAATTTAGATTCTGAAGAGTTATCAAATATTTTTGTCACATGAGTGGGAGGATTTCCCCATACAGCTTGCAAGATGATGTTGCAGAAAGACTACATATAAGGGTAATATTAAGCAATAGTCATATTTTTAGCAACCTTTTAAGCAATTGAGCAGCTGGAAGTAAGGAAAGAGAATCACTCCCACGTGATTCACGCTGTAGGATCTGCTTTGTAGGCCAGAGTTTGGGATGCTCTCTGCTACCAGTAGCTATTTCTGCAACAGGCTCCAGTGTGACACCATGAATCATTTGGCACCAGCGTGTAGTGCTTTCTCATCAGCGTGTATCGTTGTCACAACTTCCTTAGAAACCCAACTGCAATGGCAAAGCTTTCACAATAGGATCTTCAGACACGAGACTGTGTCTCAACCTAGAAAATATCCTTGTCCATAAATCTAATGGTGAGGAATTCCTTAATGACAGCTATTTCTCAGCTGGCTGCGTGGCATTGCTGTGGCACTGGGGGGACACGAGAAAGGCTATGGCCCTAAGTAATGATGATAGAGTGAGTTAAACAGTGTCAGTTCTCCTGCTGGAAGTCCTCTTGCGGTTTTTCAATCCCTCTTGCTTGGCTATTTTTGTTTAAGTAAGTGCAAACTAAATTAACAAACAAATTACTGAGCATTTTGGAAACATTTCAAAACTTTATAACCAGCTGATATGGACAGTTATTTACAAAATATTGAAGCAATGAGATTCTCACTGTGTTTGTTGAGAAATGGAAGGTTGGGATATTTATGGAATTTATTTATGTCTTACCAAAACCATAAGTACTCAATGCCAGTTGCTCGCAGTGCCACCCCACAGACTCTGTCCTTGCTGTGTGGGGCTGCAAGCAAGAGCTGCAAATAGGGCCATGAGACAAATTCAGCTCCTCTCCCATTAGATCCATCCCCTGGCCGCACCCAGGTCCTCTTCTGCTCCTTGCCGCGCATGCTCCTTGCCAAGCCTCCAGAAACCCTCACGTAGCAGCGGGGTGTTGGCACGACTCTCGGTGCTGTGGTGGAGAGCACCAGGTGGTGGGCAGGGGGAAACCCTCTTTGGTGGCCATATGCTTTGCCCATGCAGCAGGGTGAAGCCTGTATGTGCCCCCATCATGGCAGAGCAGATACCATATGGTAAACTGATGTACGGACAGGTAAGGAGGATGGGAGGAGAAGGATCTGTTGGGCTCCAGCGGGTGCTTTGGCTGCCCATGCACAAGGTCCAGCCTGCTACCATGACATGGTGAATTACCACCTCAGGTCCTTTTTTTAATGTGCAGGTATTACACCCCTTGTATTCAGGTATTGCTCATGGTTTTTTTTTTTTTTAGATGAAAGCCCTGGTAGGGTAGGGATTGTACCATATCGAGAGCACATAAAATAAATGAAACCCTCCTTTTCCACAGCTGGATGCTACAGCGTGCGTGGTGGCCACTGCTGGGGCCTCCAGCCAAGCCTGGCAATTCACTGACACAATAGATGGGTTGTGGACACCGGCAGCTAGTTCGGCACAGCATGAAAGCTTCTAATTCCTGCCTTTTATCATTTTATCTCATCACCTTGACATCATTGAGGCAGCATTTTATTGGTAAGCTTTGGAAGCCAGTAAATAACACCATGTAGAAAAGTGGTATGAGTTAAGCACGGATAATGCAAGTGGGCTGAGATTTCAAATACCTCTGCAGACAGTAGGTAGAGGCAGGAGATGGGAACTGGGTTTTTTTTTTTTTTTTTTTTTTTTGTTTAAACTGCTGTAGGTTGTGTAGTTCATTTGCAATTAAAATACCAAAGACCGAGCGGCCCCAGGAATACAGTCATTTTCAACTGTGGCAGTAAAGACAAGAATGTTGAAATTTCAGTGAATGTTATTCACAGCCTCTTACTTATCAAAAGAACCATGCTATTTAAAGGTAACTAATGGACAAAATATGAATAAAGATTAAACTACAAAGGCTAAAAAGGATTATTTAGAGCACTTCCATTATGCGGAGTCCTGACATTAATATTTAGACACTCATGAACACTTACATAACTGCAGCTTATTTTTAATGGTCTTCTATCTCGCTTTGTTAACAGGCTGACAAAGTGTAATTTAGGACTATAAGCTGTGAGCCCCACATGGAGAAGAAAAGCCTATAATTCACATCATGCTCTGGCTTTTAAGACTTAGGAGATGATGGCGATTGTATGGCAGAATGCAGCTTGCGGGGCAATATCCATTTACATGCCATTCGAGACCCTCAGGCTACGCAAAGCACTGCAGAGTGCATCATAAAAAAAAAAAAAAAGGAAGAAAAGAAGCTGGTTTAGTTACAATTGAACTGACATGATGGCAAATTAATTCATAAGGTAAGGGGAAGAAAAGAAGCCCCGGTTCCGTCGGCGCAGCCACGTGCCGGCTGACTCGGGCACGTCTCTGACTTCATTTTGCATCGTTGATTCGTCACTCCAGATTTTCTGTCCTTCCCTCAGTATAAAACCGCAGAAAAGGGGTAAAGCATCAGATCAGCGTTTCCCAGGCAAATAGAAAGTCAAGTGGAGTCAACGTTCAAAAAACCCTGGTTTTGTGTATACCAGGAAATCAAGATTATTAGTTAACATTTGTTTTGTCCTCATTCAGCCTGAAGTTAATAATTATTAAGCCTGTTTGGAGAGAGGCAGGGCTCGGGCTTGACCCATGTTAAGCGCAGATGTCACCAGTAATTAGCCAGGACTGTACCTGACGTGTTCCCTGGGGACTCGGTGTGGGTGACAAGCCACGGAGGTGCAGCTGCAGCACCTGAGTGGCTGATCCGCCTCTAATTCGCATTGCTGTAGCTATTTTCCACTTGGAGCCACCCGTTAATGTCATTAGTGGTTCCCTGAGGGGACCCTCGACACCCTCTGTGTGCTGGGGCTCTGAAGTGTGAAGGCGAAGTGCTGCTCCTGCTGCCCGTGCTCAGGTGCAAGGAGCCAGGCATGCAGGGCTGGGGACACCGAGGCCGGGCGGCTGCTGCAAAGGGAGGAGCCCCGGCCACCCTGGGGTGAGGGCTGATGCTGCTGCTGGTCCTGGGGCACATCCAGAGTGTGGCTGCGGGGACATGTCACCTCCCTCTCAGTTAGTCCCCTCGGGAGCCAGTGGCCTCTGAGGAGTTGAGTGAGGGGTCCCATCTCTTTGCTTGCAATGGTTTGTCCTGTTTCTCTCCAATTTCATGGCCACATGCTTTGACTTTGAATTTATATGCATAAAAATATGCATTTATATTCCCAGTCTGGCAAAAGTTGTCTCTATTCAGTGATTATAAGCAAGAGAAAGTGAATATAGAAGTAAGATTACTGCACTTTATGCACAGTCAACATATCTGCCATCAGGGTCTGTTGCTGCACCACATTTCCAACCTCATTCTCAAATAAACTGCCAGTGGAGGCTCATGGTGGCATGTAGGTCCGGTTCTTGGATACTGTCTCTGGGGGAGACCTCAGACATTGCACCTCTCATCCTCCTCCTGGAGCTCCTCAGGGAACAGAGCAAGGTTCTGGTTCAGTACCAGCCTCTCCTTAGCCAAGCCCTGGAGCCTGGGCTGCTGGGACAACCTCTGCTGTACAGACCACCACCAGTGGCCAGCACCTTCTACTCCTCGTCCCGTTTCACAGATGGGCAGTTTGCTTTATGTTAGCTTTGCAATAACTGCTTTAGTCAACATCTTCACCCACTGTGGTTAGTTCCAAGGAGGTGATGAGGCGTCTCCTGAAGGACTGACCCTCCCCTTGATCCACCACTGCTACGGAGAAGACTGTGGGCTGATGAGTCTTTGGTGGTGTTAATGCAATAGTGTGGTGGTGTAACTACATGGGTCTCAACACATCACTGCATTAGTGTATAAAAATGGCTGTGAGAAAAAGCCAATTCAGCTCTGACAACTGTAATTTCTTTCTTCAGTCCCTGCTATAAAGATAAAACCTACCTTTCTCAGCTTTTTCTAGTCTTCGTCTTTACCGAGAGGACCTGTGTCTTGAAGACATCTGTAATAGGGAGCTGGAAGCCCTGGGTTTAACCCATGACAGGCAAAGGAAATCATTCAATGCAGAATTAACTTTGCAGAGGACAGGTGTTGCCCCGGTCCTGCAGCCAGAGCAGGTACCCCCACGGCTCTGTCAGAAAAGAGGCATCAGGGCAGAAAGGTCTGGGGAGCCTGAATTAGGATTGCACACAAAAATGGCACCAAATGGTACATGCTGGGAAAAGCCACTTTGCCCTACATGGAGCTGTAGGAAACAGAAGGGACACAACAGGTTCTCCACAGATCAAGGACATTGTGAAGAGCATGACATGAGTCTGGAGGGTGGCTGTCATGTGTCCGCTCGGAAAGCTGCTGGCTTGAAGCAACAGAGAATGATGCAAGACAGGATGAACAAACCATCAGCTGGAAAGAAGATGGACATCTCCTGCACTGAAGATGGAGAAAGTGCTTGGGGGACCTTGCTCAAACCGTATGAGGATGTCACCTTGAGTGGGCAAAGTGTCAACTTCTCCAGACACCAAGAGGGGGAGGAAATGCTGCTGAGACAGCCACTCCACCTGAGAAGACTCCAGAGACAGCGGTGGCCGCTGGTGTCCTTGTGCCGGGGAACAGGAAGCGATGTGACGTTACAGAACTGAGCTAACGAATTCTCTCCCCAATGACACTGGGGAAACCTCACAGATCCAAGCCATGACAGAGGACTGTGGATGGCAGCAACGCTGCCCCAGGACTGGGGCAGCTGCTGCCTGCCCTTGGACCAGGGGCCTGAATCACACCAGAAATGCTGATGTTGGGGAGGAAAAGGCAAGAAATTCCTAAGCCTGCACTGACATCTTGGGCAAATACAGTAAACCATAAGGTTTTTCATATGTGCTAGGACTTCTCTTGTGCTAACAGCAATGTTAGTGGCCTTTTGGTTAGGCTGGGAAAGGCAAGGAAGAGGCTGGTGACAGCCCTACAAGAGTCATGCCAGAGCTAGTTGCTGTCTTGTGCAGCAGCTCGTGTTAGCCCTTGTTAAGTAGTTATGAGTCAGACTCAGGAGAAGCAGATCTCTGCCGATTCTGTTACTAAAAGAGGTTTCTAAGCAATACCTCTACAACCTGCCTATATTTTTATATATGTAAATACACAAATGTATCACGCCAGCTCAGGACAAACTATGCAAAAGTCACAGGTAGAGCGGCTGTTAGCCCAAGCACTTCAACAGAGTTGGAAAAGGGATGTGACAAGAGATGCTGGGGACTGCACTCATTTTGCAGGGGGTCTTAGGAAGCTGGTTGTTGGTGCTGTTTGTGAAGACAAGCTTGCTCATTAGAAGATTGATGATGCTGTTAATGGCTAAAACTAAAATTTCTTTCCAATCTACTGATGTCCCAAGAAGCAACACAGGTTAGCTGATGTAGGGAGGTCATACTTTTAACATGGCAATATCCTGTCCTCACCTGATAAATTCAGCTGAGGAATCCTCTAAGCAACACTGTACAAAATGATACATATTCCTGTAAATGAACATTTCTGTTGGTTGGGTAGTATTAAACAGGAGAATAGTTTAGGCTTTGTAAGGAAACTGTTATGAAGAACATCAAAAAACTTGCTGCAGCTCTTTTCCTGTTGTTCTGAGGGGCTCTTGAAATCCATAGTAAATAATAATATTTATTAATAATATTTAACATTTACTACATGGTAAGTAATAGGAACGAGTTAGGCATGCTGTTCAATAATGTTCTGCTGCTGCTTTGAATTCTAGTAACGTAGTGTGCTCCCAGAGCTTTGAAGTAACATCACTTTAAAGAAAAGCCTGCTACTGCCATAGATGGAGGCTTTGCTGTGCAGGCTTGTACCAAAGCCAGTAGATGCCAATGGGAACAACCCTGTATGCCGGTTAATGGACTTTGGACCTGCCAAGGCATGGCTGGAACAGGCACCTCTCTGGTCAGAGCAAAAACTAATTCTGCCCTGGTAGCAGGGTACTGGACAGTGTCATTCACTTAATTGCACTTTTTGTCTCCATATTCTCGATGCGAGGTGGTCCATTAAATATCAGATGACAAATCAATGATTTGTAAATGCTGTGTGCCACAGAGAGACTTCTGCTCATTTCCTGTGTGAAACCATTTATTTATTTCTGACAAAACCAGGTCAAAACCTGGAAATTCAGGCTTTTAAATTGAACATGATTCTTCCAACACAGCAGGGTAGCTATCATATTCCACACAAAACCATCTGTAGTAATAAAAATACAGCATAAAACCCAGACTTCACAATGAAAAAGTCCTCTTCTCATTTTTTAAACCTTCTTCTTTGCAGTAGTGATACTCTTCACTTCCCTCTTGCTTACTGTTACTTCGAGGATGGGTCTGCCACACTGGTCTAATTTTCTTCTCAGAATATGAAAAAAAAATTCACTACCAGAGATACATTGTTATCAACCTGCCAGAGAAGCACTTTTCCGTGGTACGATGACTGCTGCTTTCTTCAGTCAATCTGAATTTTTAGCCTCTCTCTTTATGATGGACTGGGCATCAAAGGATGGGGATTGTTTTAGGGTGCTGCAGAGTAAGAGGTTTCAAGAATATTTCTTTCCTTGATGACTCTTCAGCTCCCACGCCACAGGGCAGCATGAAGAGCAAGGAAGCCCTGCACAACTCTTGTCCCCACTGTGGACTGCAGAGCAGCCCAAGCAACTGCTCAAAGGTGAGAGCCCGCACTGTCCGCAGGCAGCCCAAGTGCCTGAAACCTCCTTCCTCTTAAGGTTCTGAACCCAGCTGGGGCATCCTCACAGCGCAGGCTCAAAGCTTCACTGAGAATCGATGGGAAGTGAGTCTTCTCTGGGGAATAAAAAACTTGGGTTTGGGTCCATGAACATCCTCTGAGTCCAGTTCTTTAGGCTTCTGGTAGGCAACTTTGCCTTGGATTTCATCAGGGATTTGTCTTGATGCTCTCTGGGTCATTTCCTTGGGTTTACCCGCTGGCGTCAGGACTGTGGCTAGAGGCAAATTGATTCTCTGATGTCCTTGCAAATGAATTAAAAAATCATTTCAAATACGGTTCAGAAAGGTTTTTCAGGCTCCTGTGAACAGCCACCTTTCAACGCTAGATGATTCTGGCTCCAGATCTTTTTCTGGAAAATATCTTGAAAATAAACACACATAATATCAATTAACTTGAGTAAGACTGAATGCGTAGTTGCTGTTCATAATAAATGATCAATCTAATGAAGGAAATTTTAGCATTAGCTCTGTTTTAATTTCCAAAATAGAAAATTAGATCGAAGAAGAGAATGGAATTATTTCTGACACAGAAATTACAGGAACGTATTTCCCCCTCCTTTGCACAGACATGAAGTCCCCCTGGGTGAGTGCGGAATCAATAGGAGGAGAGCCTAACTTACAGGTTCGGGTGCAACCAAACCCAGGACTGCTGCAGTCAGTAAGACATTGCCATTCACTTAAGGATGTGTAGGCTCTGACTTTTAGATGCACATTTTCCTTTAAAGTAATTGCACGCCAGTTGATTATTTGTGTGTGTATGTATGTGTATGTGGACCAGATGCACAAATTTGTGGACCCCAGAGAATTTCAGTGCTTTCAAAGGATGTGATGTAAAATTCTGTACACTAAATTTATTTCTTCCCATGCAACTGTGTACAATCAGTTCTAATAGGAACTAGACACTTCCTGCACGTCTGTTTTTTAATGGAATCTGCTAAGTTTTATACGGGCCACATTTAGCTGTACATCCTCTCAACTGTTAACTGTATTATCCTTTTAAGGAAGTCATTAACTGTTCACTAAACACTCTTCCTATAGTGGTTTTACAATGCATGCGTATTGAAATGTGGTTCTCTGTGGGCTAAATAGCTCCTCATAGTAAAAGAATCAGTGCGTATGTATGTGACTAGAATAAATGAGGAGAACTTCTAAAATGTATGGCACGATTAGCAAATAATTTCTTCTTGTCTGCCCTCCAACAGCTCCTAACACAAACTTCATATATTTAAACCATTTCCTTTTTTTTACAACTGATCCCGGGACTATTGCTCATGCTGTCCAAAAATGATATTTTCAGTTACATTTTTGTTTAAGCTTGAAGGAGAGGAATTATTTTCACATCCTGATTGGTTCAGCATTTGCAGCTGAAGCTGTTTTCTTCCTTGTGTCATTCTGGACTAGCTCCTACATTTGATCTCACACTGTTCTGTTACGCTTTCCATGTACAAAGTGGAACCATCAACTTTCAGCCTAAAAGGTCTATTTTAAGATGAAGGGGAAATAAAAGGAGGAAGATCAGAAGTGAAGTCTCCATGAAGAAGTACACTGCACTTCCTCTTTATGAAAACAAACTGGAGGCTGCCCCTGGCAAATATGAGGTTTGTTTTAATGTGACAGTAAAGACCTTAATCCTTGAACCTGCCACAGTCCTGCTCTGTGAGGTCTGCACTGAGTTTACATAGGAGTTATGAATTGGAAAGAGAGAGCACCGAAATAAACGGTCTGTACTTCCTATGGGATAATGGTATTGTACTCTGCCAAGCTGCAGGTCAGTTTTTTGCTGTACCTCTTATGCACTTGAATAATCAAATGTCAAGAAATCAGAAACTGCATTCCTTTCTTCACTTACCTGCATCTGCAAAAAAAACCCCAGCAATTCTTACTTTCCAATGTATATGTTTTCTTCCTGTGGTTTGTGGTTCTTTCTCCCCCTAACTGAGACTTGTGGAAGTATGTGAGCAGGTGCCCAAACAATTTCAGGCATTCCCACATCAGGAAAACTTCCCTTTCCAAATCTGTGGGACTCTGCAGCCATTGGAGGTGGGTCGGCAGTAACGGGAACTGCGCACAGGCTCGCGTAATCCACCTACTCTGCTGTCTGTTTCTGCGGGCTTCTCCTTCCAGGGCAGTGGTAGACTGGAGACAAAAATAAATGGCAGAAAAATAATTATTCTACCTTATATTTTTGAGAATTTTGATGCTTGGGTTCTTTTCTCGTTTCTGATTCTGTCATGGGGAAGGCAAGAATGGATGGGGTCACAACTCCAGAGCAGTAGCAAAATGCCGAGGTATGGACACACAAGTAAGACCCGCTATCCCAGCCAGCTGGCAACATGTATTTGAAGAGAAAGAAAGAATGAGATGTCCAGGGAGGATGAAACCTTGACAATGTGTGTGCTCAGAACAGGGTAGTAACGAGCCTCGGGAAGGTATTCGCGTGTGTCTACATATGGCGGAGGAAAAGAAGAGAAACGTGGGCAACCACATCAGCTGAGACCATCCCAGCAGGACCAGATTACCCAGCCAGTTCCCCAGCCCAGGCACGCGGGTACTTACAGTCAGCACCAGTTTCTTGGCTCATCCCAGGACGCTGGTGGCATCATGACCTCAGCCTGACTTGCGATCGCTCTGCCGTGCTCTGCCCAGCAGAGGGGATGGGGGAGTGGGAAGGAGGTGATGGGTCTTGTCTTCGGTCTGGCAAAAGAACACCTCGTGCGCTCTCAGGCTCTGCGAAGCCAAGGGGCCACACCACATCCTTCCTCC
This sequence comes from Fulmarus glacialis, assembly GCF_000690835.1. Taxonomy (NCBI): domain Eukaryota; kingdom Metazoa; phylum Chordata; class Aves; order Procellariiformes; family Procellariidae; genus Fulmarus; species Fulmarus glacialis. The sequence continues at coordinate 4,046 of NW_009213420.1, read as the reverse complement.
CAAAACTGCAAATCCCAGGAGTCTGATAACTGGGAAAATCCAGAGTAAAACATGGAGAAACTTCTTAGAAAGTTTTCCCTTCATCTGCATTTTTAGGAGGCGTGACCAAGCTCTCAAGGTTGTTAGCCTAACATTTGGCATCCATTTAAAAAATCTTTATTTTCACCGTCCACATAAACAGGATCCGGTTTTTTTTCCTCCCTTCTGAAAGAAAAAAAATATTGGCTGATATGTTTCTAGGAAGCTAACAGAGAGTGAGAGTGCATACAAAGCTGTATGCGTCCGCTCCCCGTAAAGCTCTGCCGTGCTCAGGTGTTTGTAGGACTTGGTCCTTTAGGAATGAAAACAAGAGGAATTCATTGAACTCAACATGCCTCAAAACAAAGGTTCCTGGAGGAATAATGTAAGAACAATGAAATGAAAATATTTCAATTTTTACAGAAAGTAATGGAAGAGACTACTTTTCCAAAAAATCCCCAACCTGCTTTTCTAGAAATAGTCAGAGCTTAATTCTTCAAAAATTCTCCTACATTTTGTTTTGCTAGTTGGTGACTACCTCCCTTGATGGAGCAAGGAAAATGTCAGGATGGCAATGTGTGCAGCAGACGCGATCTGAGTCACACAGAAGGGCTGTCATCTGCACGTTAGGCTTTCAGGGGGATCCCAGAGGCCTCATTCACAGCTTGGACCCCACCGAACAAGGCCGTGCGTAAACTCCCTGAGACATGCACAGCCAATTTACTTTTAAGAGCTGAAGTATACAATGAGTCGTTATTATTATACAACAGCAAATGGATGTGGAGGGTACGGTTTTAATGAAGGAGCAGTTTACCTCTAGTATGTGCAGGAATAAATGACTATGCAGAGAGTGGGGCAATGGGGAAAACAGTCTTTCTGATGGAGAACTTCGGTCTAAAAGCCAAAGTCTGGTGTTTGGGGTAAAGGCAGATCCCTGCGTTGTGCAGCTGGTGGAGGAACCACAGCGCACTAACTCTTGGCAGATGCAGAGAATTGGACTGCCCTGCCGGGGCTCCTTGACCAAAGGCTTCTGACAAAACTCCTCACCAGAGCCCTGGGGAAACTGCAGGCTTGGTTACAAGAGAGGAAACAAAACATAACTTTTTGCAACGGAGGAGAGTCACCAAGAGACTTTTGCAATTTGTGCTGGGACCTGTTGTTCGATAGACTCGTAAATGACCTAGACAAAGAGGTGGGCAATAAGGTGAGAACATTTTCTGCTGACAGCAAGGCACCCTGCATTCCCCAGGGCAGAGTTATAAAGTTCAACCTGGTGCATAAAACACATGACATAAACTCCTGAACATGTATCTCCTAGTGGCAATGCTGGTAGCTCTAGATTGCCAGTGGCGTGTCGTATGTATAACTACACTGTAAATAGATTTATTTCAGTTTATCTTTTAATTAAATTCGTGTCTGTAAGCTGCAAAAACCAAACACTTCCTGGGGACTCAGAAGAGCTGTGCTGGATGGAATGACGTTCTTCAGCTTTGAATCAGATCTCGCAGCTAGTGAGAAAGTATGATTAAGAAAGACTAAAACATCTGGAAAACAGCTGATGATGATGTCCCCCCAAGGGACATAATCAAAATATCCTGAAAGAATATTTTTGTTGCAGAAGCAAGGCCCGTATTTCACACAGAGAAGTAATTTTTCTCGGGAAAATAAAAAAATGTCCTTGTCCAAAAGGCTTTTTTTTTCCTCTCCCCATTAAAATTTAGGAAAAAAAAGGAAACAGTAATTCCTCCTTTTTCGGACAATGAAAATAAATGCTTACTAATATCTCCATATTTAGACAGGCCAGCATACTTGGGGCATATAGTCACTCATTTGGTATCAAGGGATCCTTTGTTTGCAGAAGCAAAAATAGCATTTGAACAACCCTTGTGGACACTTCTGCCTTCAAGCGTAACATGTCTGTAACACAAAATTGCAAGTGATTCAAACCCCCTTTGAAATCAGTGTCAAGATCCAGCTCTTTAAAGAGAGGCTGACTCCGGAGGGGTTTGCAGGGTGTTTAGGTGAACGTCAGCCAAGTCCCATCGGGTTCATCCCCAGAGCTGCGCTTCTGGGCTGTGCAGCGGCTCAGGCGATGGCCAGCAGCCTTCCGGCAGGACAGCCCTCATTAGTCTTGCTTCTTAATTAGACAGAGAGATAGCTGCACATCAAAGCTCCTTTCCACGAAGG
>NW_009213420.1:0-1810 GCF_000690835.1 Fulmarus glacialis | reverse complement strand
AGTGGCCCCCTGCCACTGTCATCTTTAAGGCCTGACTCATTTCCTCCCTGGCAGGGCCAGAGACTTCCTCTCGGTTGGCGACACAGGGCTCGGCTCTGCCCTCCACGGCCATGTGCTGCGTGGGAAGGCGCAGAGCCAGGCGCGTCAGTCTCCAGCACAGCTCAGCCCAGGACGAGGAGCAGATGTGGTGGATGCTTGAAGGCGACCTGGGGCAGCCTCTCGGCTGGGGCCCCCCCCCTCCGTCTTTTTTTTCCTCTCGGCTGCCCCCCTGCCATCCTGACAGAGCCATGCCCTTTCCCACCCGCTCTGTGCCTTGTCTTTTCCCTGCAGGGTGTAGACATCCCCTCCAAGATGCTCAGTCAATAAACCTTTTCCATCAATTAACCACCCGCATTATCACCAAATACCGTGATGTACCAGGGGAGAAGCAATACGTGGAGAGCTCAGTCTGCTGAAGTTTTCCTCCAAGACCTGCTCTGCAAAAGTGAAGATTTGATGGTGATGAGTTGTAGTAAATCCCTCATCTCAGGAACAGTACTGGACAGCTTGAAAATTAAGAGAATGAAAGCCCTGTATTTAAAAACAGAGCAGAGAGGAAAACAATCTAGGCTATTTCCCTAATCCCCATAAAGTCCAGTTCTGGAAGGCTCTGCACAATTTAAAATACATTTTGTGGGGAAAGGTATTTACAAGCACGGAGGTAACTGGAAAATGGGACAAAATGGTAGATGTAAAGATTTTTTCTTTAATAAGGAGCTGATCGTAGGGATGATGGAAATTTTACAGATCACAGATCTCATCTGTCTGGACTTCAGTGAACCAACTGATAGGAGGACACAAGGGGAATTATTTGTTGAAATGGGGGAGAAGGGATCTCAATGAAAAATCTCAATGAGAAAGAAAATGAAATAGAATCATAGAATCATAAAATCATAGATTACCAGTTTGGAAGGGACCTCAAGGATCATCTGGTCCAACCTTTCTTAGCAAAAGCACGGTCTAGACAAGATGGCCCAACACCCTGTCCAGCTGAATCTTAAAAGTGTCCAACGTTGGGGAATCCACCGCTTCCCGGGGGAGATTATTCCAATGGCTGATTGTTCTCATTGTGAAAAATTTTCTCTTGTGTCCAATTGGAACCTCCCCAGGAGTAACTTGTATCCAATATCCCTTATCTTTTTCATGTAACTCCTTATAAAAAGGGAGTCGCCGTCTTCTTTGTAGCCACCCTTTAAATACTGGAACATGGGGATAAGGTCTCCCCTAAGCCTTCTTTTCTCAAGGCTGAACAAACCCTGTTCTCTCAGCCTTTCCTCATATGGCAGGCTTCCCAGTCCTTTGATCATCTTTGTGGCCCTCCTCTGGACCCTCTCCAGCCTGTCCCCATCTTTTTTGCATCGCAGGGACCAAAACTGACCCCAGTATTCCAGGTGTGGCCTGACAAGCGCTGAGTAGAGTGGGATAATGACTTCTTTATCTCTGCTGGTGATGCCCTTGTTGATGCAACCCAGCACCCTGTTGGCTTGCTTTGCCGCAGCAGCACAGCACACTGTTCACTCATCTTGAGCTTCTTGTCCACCCCGGGTCCCTTTCCATGGAGCTGCTCCCCAGCCGGGTAGATCCCAGCCTGTGCTGCACTCCTGGATTATGTTTTTCCAGGTGCAAGACCTTAGACTTGTCCTTGTTGAACTTCATAAGGTTCTTGTTAACCCACTCTTCCCGCCTGCCCAGGTCTTCCTACAGGGTGGCTCGCCCTTCCAAAGTGTCCACTTCCCCACTTGGTTTGGTATCATCAGCAAACTTCATCAGG
>NW_009213419.1:14064-22231 GCF_000690835.1 Fulmarus glacialis | reverse complement strand
GCAGGGGCTGTTATATCATTATTATACTCTTCCATGGTCTTAATGACAGTTCGTTTTGTATCTGGCTTTTCCTCAGTCTTTCTAACGGGGCTTCCTCCAGTAGAACTAGTGCTAGGAGGAAAAAAGCGTACATTAATAAGAGGTGAGATACATGCACCGCCATCTTTTGTAATGTTTTATAAAATGGCTTTTGTTTCAATTCTTAATCTTCAGTATTTTTTTCCAAAAGATGTTCAATTAAGAGAACAGACAAGAGAAAGGATGAGTCCACTAGCTAAGATTATAAGCAATCAATTAATTTAGTATCTTCCTACTATACATTTAATTAACAAAGACACAAGATTATCAGATTGGGGACTGTCTGATCTGGTAATTCCTCCATGTCCTATTTCTACCATAGCAGATAAATTAGATATATATTCTTGTTTCAATACGTAAGCAAGCAATTATGGAGAGGTATACACAACCAAAGTTTTATCCTCATGTCCCAGTACTGTTCTTTAGAAAAATGTAGGTTTTAAAAACCTTTTAGATTATCAAGACACTATCTTAAGTCTCTAGCGATGTCTTAAATGTTTTGAGTTTGCTTAGTCCTGCTTCTTTAGATGCTGAAATGTAATAACAGCACCACACTAGAACACTTCCCCCTTCCCTTCCTCCCCACCCCCATCACACAATGGAATATAGAAAAGAGATCTCCAATCTAAGCGCCAAAAAAAGTTGGCACTGAGCTGGAAAACAGCGTAGCTGTGTCAACATGGCACTGTGCTCAAAGCTAAGATCAGTACAATATATTGGCAACCACGCTGCTATTTCTGCAAGGTATAATTTCATGTCATACTGACAAAAGTAGATCATTACAGTACCTTGCAATTTTTAAAAAACAAAATATTGCATGGTATAGACATGTCTGTCATCCTTGCCTTTATCAGTAAGCTGGATTTCAAGGAAGACATAGAGGGGACACCTCAAAGAGCCAACACATAATGAATAAGAAGAGAGGAAAAAAAGTCCCAGAAGTAAGGGTCAAACGCATCACCAATGAATTAACCTTATTAGCTTTCTGTGCAGTACAGACTGTTTTCTTTAAAAAAATTTGATTTTGACCCAACTACAGTTTAACAGGGAAGATCATAGATTATTCACTCATTTGGCACGGATTTAGCTGTTCCTTTCTTTAGTCACCATAAAGAATTTTACATTTTTGGGAGGGGAGGAGGAAAGAAAGAATAGGAAAAGAAATGATGAGGTACCTGGTATAATCTACAAGAGTTGAACTAGATCCATCAGCTGCTGTTACTTTTCTTCTCACTTTTCCCTTTGCTTTTTCTTGTTTAACTTTGCTGATGCTCGGCTCAGGTTTCTCAACAGCTTCTTTTGCAGGTGGCACATTTTCTCCACTCACAATCTTTTTGCCAGTTTCTCGGTTAAGTTTAATCTTTTTTGCAGGGTTGTTAAGAAAAGCAGATTTATCCTTTTCTGGAGTTCGCTCTCCTTTTTCACCATCAGGCTCAGTCTTCCCCTTCGGCGATGTTTTCGATTCAGCAGTTTCTGGTTTAGAGGCCTTTATGGAAGTGCCTTCATGTTCTTTATCAACCTTTTCATCTGCTTTTCTTTTTCTTTTTTCAGGTTTTGCATCAGAAGGTTTGCTTTTTTCAGCAGGTTTTTTTGACTTGTCCTCTTTGTTGGAGGGCTTCTCCGACTTGGTTTCTTTCGGATGGTCTTTCTTTGCCTTTTCCTCCTTGGCTGGTCTGGTTTCTGGGTGATCTTTTGTCACTTTTGGGTGAACTTTCCTTGGGGTACCAAGAGCCTTCTCATCCTTTTGAGAGGAAGATGTTTTAACACTGTCTGTCTTTGGTAACTCCTCCTTCACTTTTTTCACAGGAGGTTCCGTTCGAGGAGATTTTTCACGATCGGTATCCACCTTCTCTTGAGAAGCTTTAGCTGGTTTTATTACATTGTCTTTCTTAGGAGGAACAGCCACTTCTACTTTCCGCTTTGTCTTGTCAACTTTTGCTTTTGGCTTATCCTTCTCTTTTTTCTCCTTTTCAGACACTGGTTTGAAAGCAATAGAAGCTGCTTCCATAGGCTCATCTCTCACAGGGGTGGCATCATCTCTGCTTGGGAGCATGAACAGAGTGTCCATTTTAACGTCTTCTGCTGTAACTGGCTCTCTTGGTTTTCTTGCGCCTTCTAACAACTCAGCATTGGGAAATCCTTCATTCTCATCCCCTTTTCTTCTCTTCCGGTGTTTTTTATGTTTATTTCCTTTGCCATCTCCCAGTGGATTTTCCACCTCCTTCTCTTTTGATTTTGTAGGATCTTTGATGCCATGGCTCTCTCTTCCAGAAGGTTTTTCAGGGTAATTTCCAGCTATATTACGATTTCTGTGGCTCTGCCCAGCAGGATAATCCTCCCTACGTCCCCGAGCATATGGCGAATTCTCTCGTCTGGTCCCAGGTGGTCCAAACCTATCTGGAGAAAAGTTCTCTCTGTTTACCGGAGGTCGAGGTTGAGCGCCAACAGCATAGCCCTTGTAAAACTTTTCATACCATTCTCTGTAATTCCTTTCCCATTCTCTGTATCTTTCCTTTTCAAATGGATCTCTAAAGTCAACAGATCTGCCATAGTAAGCTTTCATATCATATGGTGGAACTTCTCTGTATCTGTTAAAATACTCCCTTTCTCCTTCTCCTTGAGGTATAGTCCGTTTAGTGGGAGACTGGCCTCTGAATACTGGAGACCTTGACCGTGAATGGTATCTTCTGTATGGAGGTGACCTTGACCTTGAACGGTGATAACCATGTGACCTTGACCTAGAACGATAGTTACGACTCTTCCCTTTGCCTCTTCTTGGATACGGCGGCGATCGCGAGTAGGAACGAGAATGGGAACGACTAAATGATCGAGAGTAGGAGCGAGAGCGGGAAGAACCTGATCTTGACTTGGAGTAGGTATACGAACTTCTAGAGTAAGATGAAGCACTATAGGGAGACTTGGACCTTAAAAAAAACACAACACAAAAAAAAAAAAGAAGTTAATTCATAACAGTCACTCTCCCCAACTTTTTTCCTCCCAAATTTGGTTTGTTTTTTTTTTTTTTTTCCTCTCCATATGCTTATGTCAAAGCTTCTTTCAGCTGCTGACATAATACTACTGCAAATTGAAGAACTTGATAACACGTAAAAGTTTCTGTTTACAAGACAGAACAGCTGCTGCTTTGTTAGTGTAAAAACATACAGGAAGGGTAAGTCTGCTTTCACTCACTTCTAGCACATGAACTACCACAGCTATTGGTTGATTTAAGGTGGTGTATACTGGCCTCTACTGGTACGTGAACGCGCAACATTTTTCACTACTCGGCAACTACATGCAGTGCAAATCGTTTTTGTTGCAGTAAGATGCAAAAAGAGCAAGTGTTAATGGCGACAGGGCAGTATCAAACATCAAGAAAACACGATTTAGTCTGAAGACAGTAAAGTTCAATTTTAAAATGCCAGCTTAGTCTATTCAATTTCACTACTTATTTGGCAATTTGTACAGGATGCAAAATACTTGTACTGCAATCTTACATACGGTTCTATTTAATCAACACTTCTAGCCAGATGTTCTAGCAAAATTTTGCACATACCTCTAGCTCTAACCAAGGATAGTGACCGCATTTCAAGAAAAATCTAAAAAGCTTCTAAACTCAGCCTCTAGTAACATGACTCAATGCCATTACTCTAGGAAAGATACTAACAGCTTTACTAACAGAGAGCTATTCAGACTCCTGCCCAAGTTATTTTTTGGGATAGAAAACATCAGCTACTCTGAGTTTTTTCTTCACAAGTTTTTCTTTTATTATTTTTTAAAGAACCATTTCACATTATTCTGCAAATGTTCATTAGCATAATTCCTCCTCTCGAAGTCCTTCACCAATTTAAGATTTCCTTAAAAACAAGTCTGATCTTTTAATTCCTAAGAAAAATTTAACAATGTCAACAAAATACTAGCAAAAGCCACCAGTTTGCAGTCCAGGCTAAAATCTCTCCTTGTATCCACATGAGATAAACAAAAGAGGAAATGAAGACAATTTCTCTCACATATCTCCTCCAAAGTGCTTTGAGGTAATGGTTACAATCAGAATAGGGAGACGCAGAAAATCCAGCAACTACACTAGTTTCTAGGCTCCTCACAGTTGTCAGGAGGTGGAGGATGTCATTACCGAGAAGCTTTAGTAAAAGAGACACCCGTTCCTTAACAACTGCTGCCAAATTATAACTATCAGTCAACTGTTATCTCTGCCATATTTGAGCTAGTAACCTACATATGAAACTCCTATCACTGCTAATCCCTTGAATCATTCAATCCATCTAACGATAGAGAGGTGGAGTGGAACTCCTCCTGATTCTTCTAGACAATCTGCTTCTCCATTACGGACATGTAAAGCAGTTACCTGGAAAACGAACGCCTACGCTCCTTTTGAATCTTTTTATATTCCATCAATTCCTTAGCAAAATCATTTGTAAACTCATCAAGTTTGGACTTTTTCTTTTCCCTGTTAAAATAAGTTTGACCTTTATTACAATTATAGTTTGACCTTTATTACAAAAAGACATCAAGAAACAAAACATGGCCAATATGAGAAAATGTATACTGCATGCAAATGCAAAAGGTGAACATCCTATTTAAGCAAAAACAGTTTAGAATTCCTACAAGTTTTAGGGAAAGTTTTAGAATTACATTTGTCTTGTTTTAGTTTTGCATGTTTACCATCTGCAACGAAAAAGTATATTGGAAAAAACACTATGTCGTTTTTGCTTATGTCAGACGCACTTTAGTGTAACTGCAGTCCGATATGCTACCGAAATACAAAAATGAAAAACAACGCAACTTCATTGAGCCAAATACTTACTCCTCTTTAAGTCTCCGTTGTTCTCTGTAAAACTCCTCCCTAGATAAAGGAGGTGCTTGTGTCGTTGGGATGGTATTTGAATGAGCCGTTGGTACTGCTGCTGGTACCCAAGCTGATGACATGTTTGCAGGAGCTGGGGGATATCCTGGAGGGGGGACAGTGTACCCAGCAGATGGAGGCTGACCAGGTGGAAACTGAGGAGGAAACTGTGGTGGTGGCACCCCCGGAGGAAGAGGAAGTGCATGGGGTGGTGGAGGAGACAAGGGGGGTGGAGGCACAGGCACAAAGACCGGGGTTGGTAGTGTTGGGGCCTGAGTCCTTTGGGTACGTTCACTATGCGGGCGTCCTCGATTTGAACTAAAGAAACCCAAAAACATGTGTCACTGTTTGTTACGCTCTGCCCTGATTTTAAAGAGGAAAGCGAATGAAGCGGGAGCATGGTGGCGAGCACTTCTTGCTCAACGTAAGCATTTTTCTCCCTGCTTTCTGTTCACTTGAGACGACACACATTTCTTGATCCTCATACTTGCCTTCCACATCCTCACCCCCAACAGTTCCCTCAGGCTTCTCTCCTTATACTCAGCTTTGTGACTGTGGATGGAGGCTGCCCATACTTAAAAGAGACTCCCATCTCCCATGTGCCAAGTGCCCACCGCTCCTCTGCCACTCCTTGATACACTTAGTATTTCACACTTCTGATCTTCAAAGTACTGCACAGATACTAACTAATCTTCTCTCAAACTTCTTTTAACTTCTCCCATATATGCTTCCTATGTTGTTGCCCCATGATGGTGTATTTGGCCTGTTCTTGTCCCTGAATTGTTATTTTCTTGCTTACTGACAGTCTGTGGGATGGATCCTGGTTTTTGTTTTGATTTATCTTATCTTTAAGATTTTATAAACACAATGCACCTTTACAATCTATCTGTAACAAATATATACCAAAATGAAGGACTAACTTGACACTGCAATAATAGATAAAACGGACTCCTCTCTCTCCAACTGAGAGAAAGCAGCTTGGCTGTTTGAGATGACTAAATTGAAGAAATTCAAAATTGTCATAAAATAACAGCGTTGACTTTTCCAATAATTTGCTCAATCAGTATCAACTAAGTTGTTAAAGAAAGAATGTTGGAGGCCAATTTCTATTGGGAAATCAATTTCTTCAGCCCTAGTCAGCCAGTAATCAAAAGGGTGGCTTTCCATCTGATCTTCTAATTATATTTAATTTTTATATGTAATTATGGTTTCCTCAAAAAGTGCTCATTTTTCAGAGTCCTCTTTTCAATTATGTGCTGGAGTTTTATTTTAAATAATCTTACTGCAAGCACAGATCCCCTTTGTTAAAGTTAATTCAAATTAAGCCATTTAAAAATTAATTACCACTTGTATTCTCCACAACTATCTGTGCATACTTATTTCATTATAAGTCAGCTGTTGTATAAGTTATGTGTTATGGCCTAATTTAACAGGTTACAAGTAGTAATATATTGAATTTCTGTAGAATACTTACAGTTCCCAGCCTGGTCTGCTGCCTGCTGAGCGAATTGTACTGGCTCTCATTGGATGACCTTTTGGAGCGGGGAGAGGGAAAAAAACCCACAAAACTATTCAGTTTATCTGAAGATAATTTTTTAGAAGAAATTCTAAAGTTATAGTTACTTACCAGTTGTGGGTATTGATTGTCCTTGGGGGCCCAGAAGACTTGGTAATGCTGGTTGTCTTAGTACAGGAACCTGATAGCCCTTGTGAATAAATGCAAACAGTTAGAAAATGAGCTCTATTAAAATACAAGAATCATTGCATATGTTGAAATAAAATTTACCTTCTCTTCCAACAAACTGCTGATTGACAGAGAGGAAGATTTCGAAAGCTCAGCAGCAGTCACCAGAGCAGCAGGAGGTAAAACAGTATCAGCATCACTACAACAAAACCCCAATTTTTTATTATTCAAACAGCGTTTGGAAGTGCTACTTGACATATAAAGTCCAAGGTGAGAAAAGGCTGACTACTGTAAATGGAAAAAAATTGTAAAATAATCTTCACCAGATTTACAAATGTGAAGTTGGCTGATTCCAAATGAAGCACTGACTAGAAGTCTATTTGGACTACTGGCATTTAAAGAGGAAGCTCACTGGAAAAATGTTTTATTAAGCTAGCTGTACATGAAAGGATTGGAGTACATAGAACCCACACAATGAATCCCAGTTTTGGAAGACGCAAGAACTGAAATTCTATTAGGAAATGTTTATGTGCTAGTTCAGAGGCTGCCTCAGAGGTTCTTTTGAATTGGATCCTTTGTATTCAACGGTAGAGCTGAGCCTGACAGTATTCTGGACAGTGTGGCTATTTGCATTCAAGGCATAAAGTTGAAAGAATATAAGCCCTAACCAATAGTACAGATTTTTGTATGACTTCACTGGGTTGCAAACTTAAGACTTTCATGTTTCATGTCAAATTTACAGTGTTTTAATGTTTACTATGCATCACTGACTACACTGTGTATTACTAAGGATGACACTGACTTATCATAATATTGATGACAGAAATACTGTAGAAAAAAGTAATGTGAAAACACCTGGTCAATTTTACCTATAATCATGCTTTTACACTTTTCATGAAAATATTATTTCCCGAGTAATAAAGAGAAATTAATGCACTCAAGAAGGTTTGACATAAATAAATGGTTACTTTAGGAATTGCTAGCCACTTAAAATCAAAGGGCTCCCACGGGAAAAAAGCTCCTCTTTCAGGGTAAACCTGTACTGAATGACTGATACGGGAACCAAACAAGAAATACTTCTGAGAAAATTCTTGCATGAGACTCACTTCCAACTTATCAAAGTGTCCTCATTCAAAGTAAAAATAAAAACCAGAACTTCCACAATTATCTGGAACTGTCACTAACGATATATAAATCATTAGCTGAGAAGCTCAAGAAGAAGAATCTAACTTAAGCATTTTGGTGTCTTTTATATTCATGTTGCTCTACAGATTTACTTACCGAAAAGGTCCATCTGGCTTTTCACCACGGAGAGATAGGGACACTGCTGGAGGGAGATCAGAGACGACGACAGAAGACGGATTTACTGGCAGCCCGGCTGCCACAGATGACTGACCAGGGGCCAATGATGACAAAGCAGCAGCAGAACGAGAAGCCAGAGAAGCTAATGGTATCATTAGTGGATCCTGCTGTCTGGAAATTGCTGGCCGGAGTAGAGGCTGCAGGTTGCGTGTTATTGTTTGTCTCATTAGGGGTGGTGGCGGTGG
>NW_009213419.1:8794-14052 GCF_000690835.1 Fulmarus glacialis | reverse complement strand
GCTGCTTAATCTGCTTACGGAGCCTTTTTGTGTAGCCAGTTTCATTTTTGAAGTTGTTCACAGCCTAGAGGCAGAAAAACATTTACAAAAAGATAATATGAAATTTCAGTAGATATATGAACAAAAGTCTCCACAGAGTAAAATTACTTGTCTATTTCTGTAAATGCTATTAATCCTAAAATAAATCAATAATGTGATATATGAACATATGACATTAAACACTGATATTAACGGTAACGCAGAGTACGTGAATTTAAAGTACTTCGGTGTTAACACCAAATTTGAAAGTCAGGCAATTGTGTTAAACAAAAGCGTGACCTGATTTGCCAGATTGTCTCTGAAGAGTTGTAAGCTTGTAACAATAGATAATGTATTTGAAAAGTAAATTTAGCCTTATTCAATTTAGCCTTGCTTAAGGAGATGTAAATTAGCATCTTCCTCCCTTTCAGCTTTTTACAAATAAGACTTTTCTTACAGTTTACGTAAAAGTCATCATGTTACCTGGCGTAGGAACTTGTTGGCAATTAAAGCATCAGGAGAAACATCTGTTTGATGACATGTTGGGCATGTATGTTCCTCAGATTCCAGTAATGCTGTTCTAATACCTGTGAATAATTAGAATCACCAAAATAGTTTTTAGCCAAACTAAGGAAATTTTGGGGGTTCTAATCAATTATAAAAAGACGTATATGATTAATGGGTGAACATGGTCTTGAATTGACAGCATGAAGCTATAAATGTTCAGTAGTGTAAAAAAATTCTAGTATGCAGCAAATAACTATACAGTTTTGATATTTCACTGTTGTAACATTTGAAGATGTAGGCTGTGTCTTGATGTTTCAACTAGTCTTTTTTCCACTATTTAGTAGTGAGAACTCAACAACCTAAATTAAATTTTATTTAATGAATAAAACACATTTCAAAAAAAAACATTAGCAGGTTTGAGTTCTGAAGGTTTTAACCAACTCTCCCCTGGACCAGAACGTGTATTATCCGTTTGTTGCAGACCACAGTAAGTCACCAGAGTCGGATATGTAATTTTGTATGAGAAAGGGCTGTGGACAAACTAAATGCATTCAACACCTAGTACTGTAATCACCTGCACAATTATGCACTTTTCTCACACTCATTGTTCCACACTTAAACAGGATTTAACTAGATACATAAGAAGGGAAAAAAGCTTTCCGCCTTTTTTTTTTTCCCTTCATACAGGAAGAGTCCTTTCCTATTCAGGGTATACTGAAGTATTAAATAGAACAGGGAACCAAGTAATTTCATTATCTCCTATTTCTGCTTTCAGAAGATCAGATTTGATGTTTTGAATTAACAAACATGAGAGTAACACTTACATTCATCACAATAACTGTTTCCACAGCAGGGAATAACAACTGCATCAGTCATTATATCTTTACAAATGAGACATAACAACTCATCTGGAATAGGATCATCTTCTTCTGAGGAGGACGACGGCTCCTCTGGTAAAAAGGGAGGCTTTTCTTTCTTTCCTATAGCGTAAGCTTCCCTAGAGGGAGGGTGGGGAAAGAAAAAGAAAAAAAGTTAAAGATGGGTAAAGGGAAACTTTTCCAAGCTTTGGATTTTATCAAAGGAAGATAATAGATGGAATTTTTCTCACTCCACATTAGCCTTCTAAAACACAGGCATTTAGTTTAAACTACTTTTCTATAGCCACAACACTAGAAGAGGGAGAACAATTTTCCTTCTGCAGAACTCTCCCATTCATTGGAACAACTAAGAAATTAGCTCGGACTAGAAAAATATTTTGACAGCTAGAAATGAGATGAAATGAATCCCATCTCCCTTTTGCCAGAGGGTAAGTGTAAATTGCAGGCTCAGGATAAAGCTAGTCTCCGAGTAATTACATTTTATAAATGAAAGAAGCCTATGTTACAGCTTCTACAAAAGGAGATCCATGACAGAAAAACAGAAGTGCTACCAAGTGCATTTCAGAGTGCATTTTAATCCAGCCAGTGCTCTCAGCACACAGCAGTATTTTCTTAGTTTATAGCAACAGGAAAACTTGTCTGTTTCACACATGAGATTTGATAAAAGTCAGAGGGGGAGGAAATCTCAGTCCAACAGCTATTTGTTAAATTTTGCAAGAAGCCTTTGAAACATAAAACCGAAGCAAAACAAGCTTTCGGAGAGAATGATTCCAACTATAAACACTACTGAAAAGTTTTGCAGAAATACAGATTCTTAGCATACCACAAGTTTAACCAATTTCCAGGGGTATGAACAATAGGACCACCTTATTTTAATATTAGAAAGCATCACAGATTTTAAAGTTAAGATACAATGATAATGCTTCCTCCCTCATAATTACAGATGCTGGCCAACTTGGTTGCATTGCTACTCAGGCATTTACATTTTTCTCTTGTTCACTTTTTGGTCAGTCCAATTAATTCCATACTTACGCATCAATAGTTGGTATTGCATATTTTCCAGTGTTTGTCAGCATAGCACCCTTTGTATTGGGATCTTTCACCTCCATCATGAAACTCCTTGGAATTCCTGTGCTCTTTTTAATTCTGGGAACAGACTCAAAATTTTTGTCCTGTTAAGAAAAGAAATGCAGACATATCTCATCTTAAGACCCACGCTTAAAATTTCAATGATTATTTTAAGCAGCAAAAGCCTTTAATCCTCTCCTCTTACCTAGCATAAGGGTTGCTCAACTACAATACTTATTTCCCTAAAGGAATATAGCCAGGGTATTCCAAAGGCTTAAGCAGTGTTTTGAACACATTCTTTGGCTTAACTTCAGATTCCTGAAGGGTGAAATATCCCTTAAGCCCACCATCCACCCAGAGAAGAGACAGAAACCTGCTCCTCCTCCAAAGCACAATTCAGAGTGAGAGCTTAATTTGGTACTCTCAGTCAGTCACTGGAGAAACTTATATTCACCATCTATGTATGAAGGTTGAATTCATACCTCATGCATATACATTCAGTGACTAACATTAAATGGCATAAATACTCAACCAGAGGCTTGTGTAATTAAAACATGCAAATATTCCATAGACGGGGTCAACAGAAACATCTTTTTATACGAAATACTGTAAACTGTCATTAAAAAGAGTTAAAACAGAAAATTTTCCAATAATACTGAAATATATCAAAATACACATGAAAGTTCACAGAGAAAGATCTATAGACATACTTAATGCCTATGACCAAGAAAAAAGGCAATTTTACATTTATAATTGCAGGTTCCCCTTGAATGTTGAAATGTTGTCATATAACGTCTGTATTTCACCCCAAGAGAAACAATTCTTAACATGAATATTCATTTATTTGTTAAGCAAGTGCCAAGGTAAAAAAATTAAAAACTAAGTAACACCAGAAGTCCCCCACAATCTTACCCCATTTGTTGGGCAGTTCTTTATATAGTGGCCAGGTTTTCCACAACGAAAGCAAGTATATGATGGTGGAGGTGGACCCAAGGGTTTCTTCATGTAACTAAAAGTTTTTGGGGAAAAAAGAAAAAGGTATGCATGTGTCTCTTGTTAAAACAAAGATCTCTACAATTTTTCCACACTCTTCAAAGAACAGATTTGACATTATCAACACTTACTTGATTGGATCATATTCATGGCCAGACTGTGTCATCATAGCTTTTATTTTATCTTCTTCGGAAGCATTGGCTTCAGCCAGATTGGCAGTCTGTTTAACAGGTAATTATTTGACACACACATTAGAAACACATTTAAGCCCACACAGCCAAAGACAACACCACTCATCCAATCCTGTAAAGAGCAGCACAACGCTAGCTGAGGTTGCATGAAAACAGCTGTTTATATAAAATATATTTGTCCTGAAGATTCTGGGGAGTCCTTACGCCATTACATGATGTTTATGTGCCTGTTAACCTACTTGAAAAGAGCATTCTTGGGCACTCAAAACCTTAGGCTCTGTTTGTACCTTACATAAAGACTTGTGTAACCAATCCAATTTTCTTCAAAGTGGACTGAAGCTATGTGTAGAAAAAAATATACTATCCAATATTTTTAAACTGATTTTTTAAGCTCCAGACTATTTGAAGGAGAAGATATTCACTGTACATTTAATTGAGAAATATGTATGCAAGTATCATTATTTACATTTTGCAGCATTAAAAGGACAGACAACTTAAGTCAGGGAAGTTGTTTCTGCTTGCTAAAATTCAGCTTCTGACACAGAAGCATTAAAAGGAATCAAGCTTTTTATAATCCCTCAGCAAGATTCTTTTCAGTAGAAATTTGACCATCATGTGCTGTAGGCAGTCCAAACTGCATGTTGCCCCCCTACTAACTTCTTCACATTAATTTAACTACAGTAAGCAAAACCTGCAGTTTTTTCCAGTTGCCTGTGTCCTTTTAACATACAAATTGTAATATAAACCTTATGCAGAACTAGCTCTTCAAATTATTGAAGCAAGCTGATTTTTTTTTTTTCAGTAGTATTTGTTAAAATGTTTTTATTACACACTAGTCCAGATACAAGCAGGGTCTAAGGGAGTGACTGTAAATTATTTGGACCTTCAAGCACCTATCATTCAGATCAACCACTCATGTTTTTGTTTTTATATGCATTCATTCACAAAAGCAACCAACTAGTTTCAACATTTTATTAAATGGTTGTTTCATATACACAGTTTTTTCTCGACAGTAACATAATCCAGATCGACAGCTATGAAATCATTTCCATTAACATTTACAGAAAACTTTACAGATACTTGACTAATTTGTTTGAACCCAAACGGTTTACAAAACACATCCAAAAACCACAAAACATTAGTAGGAATAGACCAAAATTCAAATATGGCATTTAATACATAGTAATAATAAAACAGAAAACTGTTAACACATTGCCTCCATGCTAAGCCAGTCTGCACTAAAGAGGTTAGAGTAAGTAACAGTTTCGAGCTGCTGTATGTTCTGTTCCTGTATTTTTCTGAAATATCCGTATTTTTCTGAAATAGTTAAATTTTCTCAAAAGCTTAAATGTGTACACCACTTGGACAGTTTTTCACATTTTAGAGTAAAACTTCACAGGGGTTTACAGAACCAAGGACAGGTTTAGGGACAGCACTAATGGAGACCAATTTCTTTTGGTGGCTACCTTCCAAACTTTTCCCCCCCCCAAATGTATGCAATTTAATTTCTGCAGTGAGAGAGGGAAGAAGTTACCAGTGGGAAGAGATTTCTCTTTCTTGGAAATGAACTCCAGCCTTTATTTTCAGAAGAACGAACTAGCTA
>NW_009213419.1:0-8657 GCF_000690835.1 Fulmarus glacialis | reverse complement strand
ATTACAACAGTTTCAGAAGGTCACATCTGCTAATATGCCACACATACACATTGGTATATTCCTATAAACAATTAGGTACATTTACACAATTTACACAGTCTGCGTTCAAACAAATTAGATGATTGTGTTGTCCACTGTATATATACTACCATTTATGAAATTGTGCAGCATTCAAAGAGTGGATCTGTAACTATAATGACTAGAAATTCAAAGATAGCCATGCAATTGTCCATGTTACAGAAACGCTTCTATTTTGGCTGTCCAGAACCCCCCCCCCCGAAATGTCCATAACTTACAGCCAGTTTTAAATTCTTCTGTGAAAATTGTGTTAGTTTCCAATGCAAAATTAACGAAATGTATGAAAACCGGTAAACAGCTTCTGAAGTGCTTCTTCTTTGTGTCTTGAAGATGAGTAATACTGCAACATTATGTTGAGGCTGATAAGGTACTCCCCTTCTATCTTCCCAAACTGGGAACTACTCTTTACAGGATAGTATCAAAATATACACACATTTTAAAGTTAAAATAAATACTTGAAATTATTAAAAATTAAAGTTTTGTTCAAATTACAACAGTTATCCAGCTATTGATGACAGTGTAAGATTAATTTTGTTCACATTACAACAGTTATCCAGCTATAGATCACAGTATAAGATTTAAAAATACAAAGCAAACACTTTTTTTTAAAAGTATTTGACAAGAATATATATATACCTTAGTAAGCTGGGCCAGAGAAATAGATGCAGAAGAGTCATCAATCTGTTCACAAAAAATTAAACACATATTCAAGTTCTACAATCAAAACATAGCAATAGTTAACCTCTACTGTAGTCTGAAAGTCTGCACTATATCCTCTGAGCGTCACTGAAAGGCATTTCCAACCTAGTGTAATTTGTATTTGTTCAAAACAAAGTCCAAACCTATGACAGCTTAAGAGTGCCTATGTGGTTAACGAGAAGAAACTAAACTAACCAAACCCGCTTGAGATCAACTTATTGCTCCAGAATAAGACAGAGAGGGACCCTTGTCAAATGCTCACAACTGCTTAAAAGTCGAAGGGGTAAGGAAGCTGTCAATTTTCAGCTAAAAAGGATTTAAAAAAAACCCTTAAGTTTATTTGAGAAGGACGCATCACTACAGGAAACTTATTTTCAGTGTAGTTTGCAAATTAATCAGTTAATGTCTCATCGCTTATAAATGCACATGGTTATGCTTTTATGAACACAGTAGTTGCCTGTCAGAATAAAGCACAGGCATATCAGCCCTGAAAGATGAACTTTGCCCATCCTGTCAGTAAGTTTAAAAATGCCAAACTCACCATAGCCCATAGAACTCAAATAAAAACACCAATCCAAAACATCAGCCATAAAAGTAACCCACCACTTTGTCTAGAAAAAAAAACCAACTGCTTAAATTATTTAAAGGTGTTTATCATGACAGAGTAGCCTATGAAAATTGAGAAAACTGATTTCTTTTATTTTATTAGACCATTGGCCATACTATCCAACTAAGTTTGGAAAGTGTGAGAATTTAGTATTTTCCTTGCTATCAGACCAAAACCAATTTTTAATAGCAGCCCAGTACTAAATAAACAAAAGCAAGAAAGTGCAAAGCATACTCTTGATGATGAAAACATGGATTCAGAGCACAATCCTGTAATTTTTTTCTCCATTGCAACCACACTCCTCCCCCCCAGCTACCTACTGGAAGAGCTTGCAGGAATGAATTCCCCAGGCCACTAGTTAGTAATGGACTGCAGTGTTTATTGAGAACTAATTGAAGTGCAGTTTTTCCACAAGTAAAAAGGGTAACTCTTATCTAGTTCCTTTTCCAGTATATTGAATTATATTGCGCCCCAAGCAGCAGTTAAGCTTACACTAGTAAAACATAAGAAAGACACTCGAATCACTGCTTATTATGTCTTAAGTTGTTCAAAAACGTGGAATAAAATTTCACAATGTAAACTGAACAGCTCTCCTCAAGAGGTCACTAAATTGATCAGAAGAGAGATTAAAACCCTTCCTTGGAAAAAGCTCTTGTCCTTTATTACCTCATGTAGTGGAAGACTTCAAGGGAGTAGTTTTAGCAGACTGTGGGGAAAAAAGTATCTATATGCAGAAGATGATTCCTCACTCCATTTAATCATTCCTTCTCTATATGTTTAGGACAGTGTCCTAAACCTCGCTGTACTACTAACTAAAAAGTTCTTGAAAATGTGCCTTTGGAGAAGAACACCCAGATCTGGAAAGAGATCTTCCCATTGCAAGTCTTACCAGAAGATTCAACTTTCCTTCTTTTCAGAAGATTTGGTACCTAGTTATGTTAAAAAGGAGGTCTGATCAAGTATTCTGAAGCTCCATGCTCCATATGCCACTCTTTTACACGTGGAAAAACAGGCCCATGTTCTCTCATGGCAGGCATAACCACGATCATTCTGTGGTTTTTCAGAAGCAAACAAGAAATTAGGAAAGCTCTCTATTGGAGTCTAGCATTGAACAGTCTAATATTGACCAGTAACTGAAACATAATAGTTAATAAACTATTAATTAGTTCTTGTATTTTTTTAGGAAGCAGTTGTTATATGGCCTGCAGGCAACAGTCTAATTTCTTAAAGGAGGTGATAGCACTCCTTTCTACTAAACAGTTATCAAAAGCAGCAAATAGATAATTAATGTACTATTTAGTATGTTTGCCCAACAGCCATCTTCCAAAGATCCGACATTCTTTTCTCTTTTTTTCCCCTTTAAATTTCTACTGAAGTATTTCCTGCCAGTCCCTCAAATCAGTCAAGTAGAAACAACATCTCCATGAAACTTGTATACAACCCTAAGATAACACTGCAGAAGAATTCGGAGAGGGGGGGAGGGGGAACCAAACAAAAAACCCCAAACCCAAAAAAACAGAATCAACAGTCAATGTATTAACTCCCATTTCAAACGGAAGCCTGAACAGAAACTAACACAAGTGAGAAAGGGGACAGAAAATAGGAGGAAAAGGTTAATCGCACTGCTGGAGTGCTACATTTAAATTACAGTGGTTTCCTAAAACCTGATAGCTTGGCTAAACTAAAAATTCAGCCAGGAAGGATCACAGTTGTGCTTGACTGTCCTAAGCAATGGGCATGACTCTCTGCATTTCTGCAGCCTCTAAGGACAAATACCAACTAGAGACCCTTGCAGTTACTGAAATAGCAATACTAAAACAAAAAGGATCCACCTTCTTGCTTTGGCTGTAGTAACAGTAGGACAGCAGCACAAATTTGGAAGTGTAGAATGACAGCTAACATAAGAGCAAGAAAATTCAAAGTGTAAGCTTTTGCACATTCTTTAAAAAAAACCCTTAACTAATTTTAGCTTTGCTGCTTTACTATTCAACAATAATTGGTAAGCTTTCCAGTGATTTATTCCTACCACACAGCAGATCCAGGTTCTGCTTTGAAATATATACAGAAATATGTGTATTTAAAAAAAAAAACACCAAACAAAACCCCCACACTTCAGACCAAGGCCTGAGTTAGCTTTAAGAATAGAGCTAATTTTGTCTCCAACACTAGAAGCACTCGAGGCTGCAGTGGTTTCACAGAGAGAGAGAGAGGACCTGTAAAGAGAGATGCAAGGCTTCCACCCTCCCTATGGCTACCCACAGCCCAAATCAGGTACAGTCAGAGCAAACAAGAAGGGAATGTTTTCGCTTTACCTTTCATTTACTTTAACTAGTTCTAACTAACACTAAGTCTTCTTCCCTCCCGCTCCAGGATTTTTCCTTCTTTGTTTTGTTGGGGTTTGGTTGGGGTTTTTTTTGAGACATCTGTGTTAGCTTATGGTAAGATGTTACTTTAGAAATGTAATACAGACATGCCAGGGAACACACGAGGCTAAAAGAATGTTAACTTCATTTATGAACATGTTATTTACTACATGCTAGTAAACAAAGACAAAAATAACCGTTTTCAAGAAAGAAAAGCCCATCTGAATTAGATCAAATGCTATAAACGTGGTTTACATAAATGCATGACATTAACCCCTAGTGTCACTGGGCCAGTTAAACTGACTCAAACTCACAAGGAGAGGCACTCATGTCCAAAAAGGAATTCAAACCAATCAGTGATAGAATTACGCATGTCACATTTAGACTCAGTGTTTTTAGACCTACATGCAAAAAGTTGTCAGTCTTAAGTTGATTGTATACCGTTCCACGAGAATCAGAGGCTGTATTCTTCACAGAACACAGACCCAGAGTTCATGAATTTCTAGATTAAGTTATCCTAACAGCTTATCAAGTGATCAGATCCAATGATCCAGGGTTAGTGTAATGCCTCACACCATTCTAGTGAAGAAAAAGCAGTTATACTTAAAATAAAGATGAAAAATAAAAACCACCAAATAGTAATTTTTATACTATAAGGACTATTTTGAAATGCGCAATTACACATATTATTCGACTCAAGTGGCAAATAAAGATCTAGACCATTACCAGTCAAGTGTTTCCTTGTGTTACTTATTGATATTTTAGCGGCAGAATGACAGTGTTTTCAAACCTGAAGAAAAATGCTGCCCCTTTTCCAAATGTAAATTCAAAGTGGTGGTATACTAAAGAAAGGCTTAACCTTTGGGAAATTAAAGCAGCATCCAACCCTGAAGTCACCCAGATCCAAAAAAGTACTGCAGGCAGAAGTTAAGAAAAATGACAGTGATTTTACCCACAAATGCACCAGGCTCTAACCTTGTGCCAAAATTTGTATTAGATACTTTCACTTGCAGACAAACTATTAAACTAAACTGCTTCATCAGATAAAGTGGAAAGATCAAATACAGAACTTTAGAATACCACTTTGTGTAGCAACGATATTTAAATTCACGGCAATCTATTAAAGACATTTATGCACTCAGAGGGGCCCAAACAATATCACTTCAATTATACAGTTTTAGGATCAAATACCCAAATATTTAAGGACATGAAAAGGAATCATTTAGCTGCACAGAACTGTCCTCAAAACATATGGGATATGTTGGTTTTGGTATTTGTTTGAACCCCCAAGGCAAAAGTAAGAAACAGAACCAAGTTTAACAATAATGGCTTCTCAGTGGTTTTTTATAAAATTTTCAAAAACCATTAGGCAAAAAAAGAATTTAAAAAGCTAAGTGATACAATGTGAAAATGGCAAAAAATACACTCCAAACAATTTTTATTGCAAGAAACAAAAAGCACACAACAACCTATACAAACATACATATTACTAGCTATAGACAGACAGATGTAGAACATGGCATCATGTTCAATTGTGCAAACCTTGAACCTACATGATCTAAAAACGATCATACATTATCTGTACAACACAAAGTCATACAGGAAATATTCTAGCATATTCAATATGAAATACAATGCATTACTAGGCACAAATACCAATATTCACATTAGAACTGTGCAAATGATGGCATTACTCAGTTTTTACTACGCTGAATCAAATACATTGTATTTACAACATATACTATGTTTTACTGGAAAATATGTTAAGTTAATGTTTGGAAAATTAATAAAAGGCTACATTGTTTAGAATTAAGTGCAGTGTGTAGAAAAAAGTGTGAGATTGTGTTTTTACATACTGCTTTTGATGTTCCACTCACTGGCTCAGTTCGACTTCTAGAAGAAGAAATAAAGGTGATTAGAATTTAAAATAAAGCACTTATACCCAACAAAGCAGTGAAAACACATTATGAAACCTGAACATCAAAACATTATGTTCCGATAGTCTAGTGAATGTGGAAATTTATTCGTATATGTAAACTGTTCTCTCTTGGTACCTTCAGTGCAACTAAAAAAAAAAACCCCAAAAATCACATTTCTACTTTTTCACAAATTACTCTAAAACTTACAGATATAGAACACAAGTGCAAGCAGAAGTCCTCAGATGTTTTATCTCTGCTATGTAACTATCAAAAATATGAAGTCTGTACTACAGTTTTGTGTCCTTAAATCATCAACCATCAAAATATGAAGGTAGCTTTAGCCAATCTGTATATCCCTAGTATTACAAATAGGTACCAGATACAGTACTTCAGTTTCTAAGAAAGAACAGTGATAGTCTAGACACTTCGAAGTGCAAGTTTACTTAAGTGGAAAAAAAAAAAAAACAATCATCTGACAAAGGAATAACATAAAAATGTCAGCAGCATCCTCTTTAGAACACTGTTTCTTTGTGGAAGCCCAAGCACTGTGTTCAGATATCTACTATATTTAGCCATGAAAGTGCCAAAATACTAAACGTGTTACATATGCTATATTGACTAAAAATAGTAGTAGAAATGTCACCTGAAAGCAGTTTCTAGGATTTTGTGCGATTTAGGAGTCCTGTGACAAAAAAAAAGGTCTTAATTGCCAGAATTTGCTTTAAGATAATCTTGAAAATGCTACAGTATTTTAGGAAATACTTATTACATTTGAAAACTCGCTGAGATTCCACATACTCATTGATCTGTATCGGCATGCTATTCATCATGAATCAGACATGCAACCATTGATATCATTAACAAACAATTCATCCATCATCCAAAGCGTCCCATGAGCAGAGGCAATTCAAAGGCTGCTGTGGAATTGGTGTACGAACAGAAAGGCTCATGCTTCCTGCCACTGCTACACCAGGCTCGCAATTACAGCCACGTACCTCCTGAAGATGAGGAAGTACAAAGAAATACTTCAGATTACCACACCATGGTTTCTTCATACATTTACCTTGAAGAACATACTACAAGGCGAGCAACGCATTTTTGAAGGCCTCTCTACCATTACAGCATACATTCATCATTCCCAAACATTAACCACTCTATCAGTGGTTTCTGCAATGTTTCAGCTGAAGGAATAGAAAGCTTATCTGCCTGGTTAATTTTCAACGTTAGAACAGCAGTGTCATTCTTTCCTTATCCCCACATGCAGGTATCTATTTGATCTTTGATGCTAGCACCATCTATCCCCTCATTTTAGGGCAGCATTACAATACCAGAAGAGGGTGCCATCCAACCAGAAATGGAGGATGCATTGAGAAGACAGCACTAAGCATACATGTTTAAATTAACCCCCAAAACAAAGCCATGTTTATAAGCACAACGCTCTGGCATACAGAATTACTAGAGAGTGCCTGAAAGCACTGCAACAACTATTGCGGTAATACGCCCAAAGTTTACATGCAGAGCCACATAAATTTGGGTTTTTTTGCTTGCAAATGCTTCATGGGTACCAGGATGCTGCTGTACTGTTTGTTTGAGACACGCTGTAACTCATCAGTATACTTTATTTATTGAGAACCAACATTAGAAAGACATGGCAAAACCACAAGCTAATAATATCTACTAATTGTGGTGGAGAGGCATATCTTTAAGAAGGCTGGAAAACACGACCATTCAAACAACGCTAATGTAGCTGATATAGAACTGAACTGTATGAATACAAAAACCACAGCAATAATCCTGTAGTCAGGATTACATTTGAATATCTGTAATTTTAATCAATACATCCGATTCTCTGTCCTCCATAAATCTTAGGAATACAGAATTAAAACGTGGAGCACAGATATCTTAGGAATACAGAATTAAAACGTGGAGCACAGATATCTTAGGAATACAGAATTAAAACGTGGAGCACAGATACTGGCTTCACCAGTTTTAGGGTGAAAACAGACTCAGAAAGATAACTAGTAACATGCTAAACTGCTTACTGAGTTTCAAGTTTGGAAAGGATTAACTATTCCTTCACCATACTCGCACAAAAGGCAACACACTTAAGGATACCGTTCTTTTTCTCTTCCCTGAAACGGATATTGTCTTTAGGAAACTGATAGAAATCACTTATGAATGAAACTTCTTGCTTGCATGGTTCACCAGCTGGCAACCCTTGGTCTTTCCTCTATAGCTAGTATGCAAAAACGCCAGATTTGGGGCGTAAGAATACCTGCCATATCCCGCCCCCCCCTCCCCCAAACACAAGAAATAGTCAAACTGAGAATCAGACTCTTGTGAGACAGGAACAAATTGTAAGTTTACACTACAATGTGTATCTGTCTGTACTATAAAAGCAAACACATATAGCAAGGAATCTCTCCATGCAGAGGAAACAGGATCTATAACTTGGGTCTCAGAAAAATCAACCCCAGTCAACAGAATCATCTTAGAAGTTACCATTGTTGGAGTTTGATACCCATGTCCCAGAAGGCCTAAAAATGTAAATCTACTTTGGGACAGTTATGTTAAAATCTACCCCATTACAACAAAAACTAACAGCAGCTTTAACAAGAAAGATAAAACCTGAATGGCTCTGTAAACTAATATAAATTTAAAAAGTTAACACACTGAAGCCCCTAATAAAGAATACAATGATTTATGGATACTTACATAACATATGTTTTGCTGGTAGCTTTAACTCCTCCAATAGGGATTCTTCTAACAATTACCGATGAGTTCTTAGGAATCAGGGCATTATCATCTGTGTATTCTGAAAACAACAAAAATACAGAAAAAACATCAGTCAATTCGTAAGAACGTATATTAATATGTAATTACATAGCACTTCAGAGAATCCCTCTACAGATATAGAAGCAAAGTTTTATATGTAACATCATGCTTTTATCGTCTCAACTCGCTAACAGTACATTTCAAGAAATCTTCAGG
>NW_009213418.1:64645-101960 GCF_000690835.1 Fulmarus glacialis | reverse complement strand
ATATATATAAAAACACATATATATAGTTAAGACCATATAATATTCCCTGGAGATGAAAACCAAATCCACAATTAAATTGAATAGTCATTCTTTAAGAAGACTTCTGTTATTTGCAGCTTAAGTGTAGCAGAAATCAGAGAGTATAGTAACGCAAACTCTCAGCAAGATTTTGTAGCTATAAAATGTCAAAGCCTCTGCAAAATTTAAGAGTAAACCATTGCACAGCTTTAAAAATTAGTATCGTAACTTTTGGAAAACATTGTTACCCTACTCCTTGTAGATCAACATGTGGCAAGATTATTTCAGAGGAAATATGTTCCTACAGGCTATTTTTTTTTTGTGTTTTGTTTAACACCACTTGGCATCTGAGATCAAGAACGCTTAAACCAATTATGAGTAGCTGGTGCAGCAAAAATCATGATTGATACATTTACAACACAGGGTCAATTCTTCTGGTAATGTTATTTTGTTAAGGAGTGGAGCAAGGGGGAGAAGGGGACATCAGGCATACGACTTCATAGCACCGAATTAACACAGTACTCTGAGCACATAAGACGTTTCCTCCCTCAGTGCGACCAGTGCAAGATGCACTGATTGCAGCGTGCAGACCTCGGAGAAGAGATGGCTGTGCGGCTGTTGCTAAGCCTATTTCCCTCTTCCCTTTGGCTTATTGGATTATTTTATACAGTGGAATGATAGGAATTTAAAAATGAAAAAGTGCTGTTGAGTCATCTAGTCCATCTTGCACCTAATGCAGGATTGTTCTCTGCGGATCTTTGTCCAGTTGGCTTTAGATGTGATTGGACTTCAGCCAATTTCCTTTGGAAGATTATTCTACAATAGAATATGCTTCATTATTAGGAATTTTTTCCCTGTCAGCCTAAATTTTACTTTGCTCAGTATAATCACATTACTTTTAACTATAGTTTCCTGAAAATCCCTATTAAAAAAAAATCCTTAGTGTGTGCATCCTTCCAGAGCTTGTAGATAATTATCATATTTTCTTTCAATAGTGGCTTTAGTCAAGTTATACATATTTAGTTATTTTAATATTTTCTCATAAATCAGTCTTCCTAGATTAGTGACGACTTTTATTGCTGCTATCATTGAGATAATCTAAAATTCTTCTATTTAAAATTCAACAAGAAAAGGCTGGACTGAATAAAGACTTACAGATTAGATCATGGTGTCATTGAAAACCCATCCTTTGAACCTCTGTTCTGTCTGAATGCCAGCTCTCATGACGCAGACTTCAGCAGTAAGATTTGTCTCAACTACCTTGAGACAGCGTAAGTGCCTACATCAAAGCTACTCTCCCTAGATTCCTTTTATGATCATTGGACCCTATAGTTGGGTGTAATTAATCTAAGCTATTTTAGATAGCCACATTAGGACGAGAGGAATTGAGCCCTAGAGGCACCTATTTCTCTTAGTTAAGGGTAGCCCAAGGTGATGAGCTCAGATATTGACATCTGCAGTTGGTGAGACAAATCCCCCCTAGGTGCTGAAGACTTGGAGATCAATACAGAGCAGTTGTGCTGGAGTGCCACCTGATTTACATCGATCAGTCCCTCTATCCTGGACCTCAGACTTTCTTGGGTATTTAAAGGTAGGGTCTGTTGAATTTTCAGACATCATGGTTCAAGAAGTGAGAAGTCTTGGTTCTCTCCAAGGCAAATGCCACCACAGCTTGGAGACAGCAGCGAGGTGCTTTGGCACTCAGAGAGGCTCGATGCATTGTGTGTCCCGAGACCATTCCTAACACATTTGAATGGCACTGAATTCAATGCAAAAGTGTGATGGTTACATTGAAAAACAGGGGGGTGGATAAAATTGCCTTTTGCATAGGCATAGACATAGAATCATAGAATCATATCTCAAGCTGGAAAGGACCCATAAGGATCATTGAGTCCAGCTGCCTGCTCCTCGCAGGACTACCTAAAACTAAACCATATGACTAAGAGCATCGTCCAGGTGCTCCTTGAACTCTGACAGGCGTGGTGCCGTGACTGTTTCCCTGGGGAGCCTGTTCCAGTGACCGACCACTCTCTCAGTGAAGAACCTTCTCCTATGTCCAATCTGAACTGAAGCAAGTGCAGCATTTACCTAGAGAGTAAGAGGTCTAGATGCCAGATACATTGGTTTTCAAGTCTCTTTGGGCTGGAGGAAGTCTATAGTCAATGTCTTTCACTTTCCAAGGCCTCTAAAAAGATAGCTCTTACATAACAGATGCCTCCCCTCCTCTATTAGGTATTTGTTCTCCACTTACAGCTTAGTGCTCACAGTCCTCACTGCAGCCCTAGGCAGATGCCTGCTCAAATGCAATTCTTGCCTCTTGGCTCGCCATAGGTTATAGTTTGCTCTCCATGCAGGTATAATCATTCCTGGTTTATACTGGAGTAACTAGGAAAAGAAATCAGTGTCTGCCTTTTGTTCATTAGTAAAAAAATAAGTTAAATATATTTTCCCAGTGGATGGTTACCTTCTGTCAGACTTTCTGACAAAATATGCTAAGCCTCTATTCCCTATAATTTGTATATAATATCCAGGAAAAAAGTTTTTTCTAAATTGGAGGGCAAACACCAGGGAGGGAGGAGAGCTGTTGAAATTGAAGGATAATATCAGCACAAGATAATATGTTTATTAATTAGTCCTGAATGAATTTAGACTAAAATTAAAAGAAATTTTTCAAACATCTCAAGAGATGAAGTTCTAGAATAAACTCCAAATGCACTAGTTGAATAGAAAACCAAAATAACTTGAAGACAGAATCTCGTAAATTTAGGGAAAGTTTTGTGAGAATGCATAGAAGCATTTACAGAGGTTAAAAAAAAAAATTAAGCATGCAATATGAAGTCATAGTGTTAGCAAAGGGGCTAGAAAGGAGACTGTCCACTGCTCACGTGTTTGCATTATCACCTATTTTATGTGTAACCCAGTGGTTGGTGGATTCTGCTGATAACAGATGCCAGAAGGTCCCAGTCTGAGAGGTCAGTGTAAGAAATTCCTTGTTGTTGTCAGACCCTTGGAGTTGGGGATGCCAGCTGCCTTCCCAAAAAACATTTGGGACATCGGTCTTGGTCTTTTGTTGGTGGTGTTAGGAAGGGATTGTGTGGTGTGTGCGTGTGTCTCTGTGGAACAGATCCTGTATGGTCCTTGTGGACAAAGCAAGATCAGGAAACTAGACAAGATCCAGTTTGTCCTTCTGAGTAATATATTTCTTCAGTTCTACAGCTCACGCACTGTACCCGTCTTTTCCCAGCTGAGGCTGAAAGCTTGCCAGGCAACGGAGTTCTGCTCCTAATTCACAGTAACTGGAACAAAATGCAGCTATCCTCATCATTCATACAGACACGCAGCCCTCGGAGACTACAGGCCTGCCACGGCATACAATGCTTCATCTTGACGCTAGCAGGCAGAGTACAGGGTTGTCTGTTGGGACATTTAACTTTGAAGCATCACCATACTGGAGATGAGAAGGACTTGGAGGAGTGTGCGTTGCACAGGTATTTTCAGCTACCTTTCCTTAAAATTGCTCTTCTTTCCTAATATTGTTTTATCATCACTGTGGTGAACTAATTTTGCCACTAGCCTGTCTGCTAATAATCCTTATCTTGATAAGCTATTCCTCGTTATTTCTGACTTTTTCAGAGAATGATGTCTTGGTGCCTGTCCTCCACTTTTAGCAGGAGGCATGACTGACTGCTTAGAAAGGTTTCCTAGGCTGCTCTCAAGTTGTTTGATCCTGCTCCTCTTCACAGCTCCAGCTTCCATATTTGCTTCTGAGACAAGAGGAAACATTGGTCTTTCTTTGCTGTAATGCTAAAATAATGTGAGCAAACACCTGTGAATTGCAGCTGGCCCCCATTACAATAGGTGTCCATTTCAAGGAGGACATGATGGTCCTTTTGTTTCTTCTATGGATTTTTTGACCCGTCTCTGATTTCTGGGACCAGACTTCACTGGTGGCTAGTTCTGAATAGTTCCTCCTTTTATGCAGGAATGAGGTATCATAATCTTTAGATATTGTGGTGCTAGATGTTATTTAAGGACCTTTCAGGACAACTGAATGTCATGGGCATGCTGAACTTACCCATGATGTCCTCAATAGGTCTTACTCTTGAAAAATATGATCTATATTCAACTTACTGGAACCCCTTTTTACATTCCTTGTGGTTATCTGAACAGGGTTTTCTCAGCAGTTGTCACTGTAGTTAAAGAAGGGAAGGGTTAGAGATTTATTGCATCTGTTGCATGCAGCTGCTGACCCAGTCTTTCACTGGGATGAAATAGTGCAGCTTAGTGCTTCTGCCTTTCTTTTAAACGGAAAAAAAAAAAAAGGAAGTGTGTATTTCCTCACAGAGTTTCTATTCCAACCTCTAGACTGCAATGATGACAGCACATTTCTGCATATCTCAGACTGTCTGTAGAGAATGCAGCAAGGTAGCTTAGGCTCTGCATTGTCAAACCAAAAGCAGTGGCCGTATTGCATGCTGCTTCTGCCTGCATCGGGGCAGGTGAGGACCCTTTCCCTTCAGAAGTGCCTGCCACAATAAAGTTGCTCAATACTTTGTACTTTCACAGAAATATTTTGGGTTGGGAGTCTTTGCACCTTGGACGCTACTTTTGTGAGTCCTTTCTTGCATTTTCCCACAGGTCAGGGAAAGGGCATTTTCAGCCATTAGAAATTATCTTTCTTTGAGTAGAAAAAGGTCTGCATTTTTATAAACCTCCTCCTTTTTTCAACAGGGAACATGAATTTGTACTAGCTTGCCAAAAAGCTAATCAAAGAAAGGATTTAACTTTCTAGTCTACTTCATGTCAGTTCAGGATAGTCCCAGAACCATTTGCTGTAATTGATTACGCTGCTGTCCAGTATAGGTACTTTATCCATAACAGCAATGGGTGAATATCCTCACTGCAATGGGTGGCAGGAATCTGCTGCAGGTAGGGGTGTGGGACTGGGTGGACTGGCTCTGCTTCCCACCTATTTTTTTAAAGCAGTGCACCCTGACTTTAAACAGCGATGTCCCCTGGTGGGAAAAAACCCAAAGTAACAGGTTAAAAAAATGTTTTATTGCATTATCACGTAGCACACTCCATTGCACACAGTGTGACTGTAATTTTGTCAATGATGGTGTGCAGGTTAATATACTTTATTGAAGCTGTTTTATTAGACTGAAACTGAAATCTGTACAGGAGGCTCTCTCCCTGAAATCTATTAGATGTTGTATCTTAGGGGACCTGTGAGAAGATTGACTCCCAAGAATAATCTTTTCCTCCCTATTTCAGGGAAAAGTTGGAATGTTTAATTTTACTTAGGATAATTTGTATAATTTCATATGGGTTCAGGAGATAAGAGAGGAGGTGTGAGATGGAGCTTCCTTAGTTTGCCTTTATTAACTACATCAACTGTGAATCTGTTGGCCCCGATGTACGGTCAGAAGGGGAGACATTTTTCTGTACTTGTGGATTTATGTTAAAAAGAACAAATTTAAAATAGGGATGGTAATGATGGAACCTGGAAGAGTTAACTCTGAGAAATGCGGTATAATAAAGAAAGGCTTGGCATGTTCATTTATTCCCAGATTTCAGTCTTTGAATGCGAAGCTGGATAACCCACCATCTTACAAATTTGAATACAAAAAAAGATGTAAAAATGAGAACAGCCTGCTTTGTTAAATATTGCTACCTGGCATCTAAAAGTGATACAGAGTGTTAAAGATATCACCCCTTAATTGTCAGTGATACAAACCCAATTCTAGAAAAATGTTATAAACACTCACTCTAATGTATATTCATTTGCAGAGAAATAAAAACGTTTTCCACAGTGCCTGGCACATACTGAATATTCAGTGTAACAGAATGGAAGGGATTTTAGAAGTTAATGCCTTTAAAATGAGGAGATCACAATATGTTTCTGACATGGTGTTTCAACCTGGACTCTTATATTTTACAGTTTAGTTAATTCTCAATGCAGAAACTGCGGTCCCGTGACGCAGAGATTTGAGAATCCTGCATTGACTACTGCCCAACTTAGTCATTTTGCCTAAGGCACTGAGCAAAACTTGTGTCTAGCTTTGATAGTAACAGCAATTACATCTGTAGTAATGTGAAACATACAATGGATAAGATAAGAGTTGAAACTATTTATTAGACGATTGTTTCGGGGAGGGGAAAATTTTTCATGTAAGACTGTCCGCTATCATTCGCACCATATTCACATCAGGGATTTTTCTCCTAGCATAACGTAACCAAGAACCACCCAAGAAAGTGTTACTTAGAGAGTGTTTGTTTGTTTTCCTTTTGTGGTCCCAGCACGAGAGTTCCTTTGATTTGCTATGAAAACTTGAATTCTGTAGAATGTGGTGGACACCCTCCAGCTGGAAAGTTGTAGGCCTAATAAATAGCATGTAAAAGAACTGGCCAACTGCATCCTGGACCTTGTCCATCACAGACTTTAGAGGAATGTGACTGAAGGGAAGATGAAGAGGCCAGACAATTTGTGTTCTGTATCTGTAGTCTGTGGATGACTGGGGGTGCTGAAGGTGTAAGAAGGTGGTCGAAAATTATAAATTATCGGGAGTCAGTTTTGTGTTAGTACACATGATGGTCTGAGGACTTTTTTTCAAAGAGTGAGTAGTGCCTCTACTAAAGAGTGCAGAAACAGTGATATAATCCATCTCAGCCCCAAGGCATCACTAGCTGTACCTAGGCTCCTCTGACGGATGTTTTCAGAGAAAAAAAGGTCTTTAAAAGGAGATAATCATGGTACCTCATCGTGCTCTTTCTCTTCCACACCCACCTAGTCCTACATAGTAAAGCCAAGGTCCGGCAACTCTGTACCTGCTAGTTTCTGAGGCGATTACTATGCCGTGTTCTTTTCTATGTGGTTTTTTCCAAGTAAAAAATTAGAGAAGTTCTATTTGTTTTTCCATAAATTCATAAAGGGTGACTGTGGGTTTTAGCTTCTTTCACAAAACACTGAAAATGCGTTTTTTTTTTTCAAAGTAAGTTGGTGAAAGGAACATTCAGCTATCAGGGGAAAGAAGCTCCAGAAAATGTTGTTTTTTTCATCGAAAATCATTTTAGCTCATAAGCCATTCTTTCCTTATCTTGATGAAAAGAAAATTATTAGACCTCTAGATCAATAATGTTGAAAACAGCAACAGCAGTGATCATCCTGGCTGCATGTTGTTTTCTGATGTGCTTTCAGATCTGAGCAGTTCCGCATGCTGTAAATACCAGCCTGACTTACACTCTGGCTTCAACCTCGCATCAAGCAATGGCGAAAAAAAATTGGGGCTGTTTAAATGCAGCAAGGCTTGGAAATAACACTTTTTTAAAAATGCCAGCATGTCAAAACATTGAAGGAATATATTGAAGTGTACCAGTGTGCTTCCAGTTTGTCTGTTGCTGAATGCTTTTTCTATTGAATAATCACATCTTCTAGAGTCTAAAGCAGTGGTTCATTGTATGTAATGCATTGCTGTCATGCCACCAGGCATTAAAAAAAAAGAGATTGAAATTATCTGGAGGAAACCAAATCACTTTATTTCAAAGACAAATTAGATTGATCTGTCTTACCATTCCCTATAGATCTCATAAGCACATTACTTGTTGAAGTGGTATCAGGCATTTTATATATTATAGCAATTTGCATACGTTCATTAAGCTGTGCTTTGTAAAGCTTTCTGACAGGGGCATTTGATGAATCCTTTTGTGAACTGCATTGTTTCTTTACACGGAGCAATCTGTTAAATCATGCCTTTGTCCTTCAGTTTGTCAGAATCAGTAAATGAAGCAGATGTTAATAACTGTGGGAGGGTTTGGGGGGTTTTCGGTGTTTGCAGAATATGGGATAACTGTGAAGGGCATGATGTGTTTGTAAAAGCGACAGCTGGTGTTATTAAAGATGGAAAGTGTGCTACAAGTTAAAACTTTCCCTGGCATCTTTTAGCAACTCTGTGAGGTTTTTTGGAACTATCAGATGGGTGGCCACTTCTAAAATAAACACCGCTAATGTTATGCACAGCAAATCGTGTGCTTATTCTTACATACCATTGTTCTTATCTTTGGCTGCAAACGTTCTGTCGCAGAGCTATCTCAGCCAAGCGATAATTCATAATGTTTCTCTATAAATATGTCATAAGAAATTCTCAGGTCAACAATCCCCTGAGACGTGTCTTTGAGCAATATTGTTTCATGCGTTACCGCATTAGTAGAATTTTACACCCGGTTGGTGTTTTGAAGGTTACCTTTACCACACAAGTTTTGCTGGACTTGACAGATCAGCCCCTGGAATCTGCTACCCGTCATGAAGGTCACTTGGCTGAAGACGTTACAGCCGGAAAACAGCATGCATTTAGGTGGTTAACGTGCTTCAACTGATGGGTGGTAACTCCTGTCAAGGTGTGGTAACATGAATGCTTGTGGACAACTGTAGAGACCTTTCAAGTGAAAATAAAACACGCAGCCGTAAAAGTGGTAAGAGATGAGGGGGATAAGTAAGAGGGGAAAGCAAAGCATGGGGAAAGAATGTAGGTGGAAAAAGTGTTACAAAGCTAATTGATGGAGAAGGAAATGCAGAAAAAACAGAGGACATTACTGTAGAAAATAAAGGGTAAACTTTGGCCACCCTCTGATCTTGCAGATTTTTATTGGTATTACCTAGTAAATACCTCCCACTCCTATTAGAGGTGATGTTCGGCTGATTTCACACTAACTTTAATGGCATTCTCTTTGTGATTTCTCTACACCTTATTGTGGAAATCTCTTTTGGGGAATTGAGCAGGAGATGCAAAGGGCAGAGAGGTAGTGATGTTACTCATGCCTCTGTGATGGAATCTGAGCTTCTGAGCCTGGCTTCTTTGGAATGGCAATATAGTGCATAGAATAAACAAACCTAGAAGTTGTCATGTTTATAGAGATTGCCTGAAAATATGTAGAGAAGACCAGTGAGGGATTTCTGTAGTTGTTGTTCTTGCACATGAAAGTAGGCAGCAGCTACAAATCAACGAACTGTTGCTTTTGTAAGAAGAATTGGCAGAATCTTTCATGCAGTTGCTGGATAAAAATTTCTACTGCTCCTGTTTCTCAGAGCGAGCCCTATCTTTCTGTCTGATTATCTTGCAAAAAATGAGCAGTGAAATAATTATCCATGCTGATATTTACATTTTGTCTCTCTGCTTGAAAATTACCAGCTCACAGAAGGGAACAGAGGGAGTCTAGGACTCCTTCGGTGGGCCGAGCCTTTGGAGAAGAAAATGCCTGCTCTTCAACTGCAGCACATAGGTGCTCCCAGCCAGGTGACCATTGATGCGTAGTGGTTATAGGCTGTTCTATAACTGATTTGTCTTAACTCTGCTGGGGTGATTCACTTTGCCTACTCCAGAAATCATGTGGCGGGTACCAGTGGTGCAGCTGCAGGCAAAAGCTTGGGCAAAATTGTGGGGAAAAGAAAGAGGCAAGACTTTTTCTAATGTGGACTCTTAATTATTTTCTTTTAAGAGCTGTGGCTATGTAGCAGCACTGTGTGAAACAGTGTGTCCTGCTGCAGAATTCAAAGATGCTAATGGTGCCACAGAAATACTCAATACAGCATCTACTCATGATGGTGAAACTGATGTGGTCATCTCAGAAGTCATTGTGCAGAACAAAGATCAGACCAAGTGCATTTGGACAGATGAACTATTTTCTCCTCATTTTTTTCTTCCTTTGTGTCTTTTCTTGGTCTTCTGAGCATGTTTGTTTCTCTCAATGCATCCTCCTCCTCTTTTTTGCTTTCTTAAGCACATTAGACTTATCAAATACATTATGCTCAGGGTCACTGTGCGAGAATCACCAGGAAAATTTACAGAGATTCTAGGACTAATTGTGATTAGGTGTTATACATATGCTTACAAAAATGTACATCTAGAATTTCACACCTGTAGCAGAACTGCCATGTTCAGCATTTTTGGACAAGAAAGAGGTAATGCACATAATGATATCCTTGATTTTTCATGTGGTTTCCCTATTCATGCCACTGTCTTGCTGCAAACTAAAGGCAGAATATTGCTTAAATGTACATAGGGAAGCTTGTGGTTTCCTAATACATTTATATTTTCTGCTATGCCACTGGCAGTTTTGCATATTCAATATGTTGGTTTTGTTCTTTCATTACAGATAGTCATAGCAAAATTGCTATTTGAAAATTCGATGTGTTTTCAGAGTTTTCTACTAATTTTGAACTTGTATGTAGAAGTTGCCTAAGAATCTACACAGTATTATATATATCTTAAATTTAATAGCCTATAAATTATCATACCATTGTTTTGATCACCCACAACTCATTTCATGTAATGCACAACTTTAGAAGGACTAGCTCATAAACTCATTTCCAAATAGTAATTTTGCACAATGTTTTTTTTTTTTCTTTTGTATGCTTAAGCCATATACTTTTAGTGACTTTTAAAAAATATATTATCTCCTTTTCAGATCTTGGACTCTGAACTTGAAGCAATTCAAGCTTCTTGAAACTTGGAGAATATCCGCAATAAATAGGTATGTGTAATGGATACATTCATGTTTTGTGTTGGATGATTTGGAGTGTGTGTGAGTTTTGTTGACAGTTTAATGCTGAACTTCTTAAAGTTCTTGATAAATCTCAGCTGCCATGAATGGGACAGTATGATGGATCTTTGCCGGCTGAATTTTCAGTAGCACGTGTGGTATTTGTATGGCAGAAGTTGGGAAGAGTATGATGCTCACAGTTTCTCAGAGAGAAATGTGTAGCCAAACCTACAAATTTAACTTCAGACTGAACAAAAAGGTGAGTCTCCACGAGCAAGTAAGAAGTTTTGAAGGTAAAATCAGTGAGTCAGAAGAAGTAGCTCTATTCTTGATCCCCCCCCATACTTGAGGCTGTGCTTTAACTGGCTTTTCGTCTGTGTTTCCTTTGGTTTTCTTTGCAACTGCTAAAGGTAGTAAAGGTATGAAGGTGACGAAATACTGGAAAGAAAATGGCCATAAAGGTCAAAATCTTGGGTACATTGAAGTTCCTGGAAATCTTCTCAAGTATTTCAGTGAAGCTAGTATCTCACTTGGAACATTTACAGAAAATATTCAGGTAGTTTCAGAAATACATTCTTGCATATAACGAAGCAATTTTTAGGTGATTTCTTTTTTAAAAGTCAGGTCACGCTTTATGATGCTTGAAACTGCTGAGGTCCTAGCAATGGAGAAAGGGAAACAAGAAAAGATTTAGAAGATTTTATTCTTTCTAAAGAGTTTATAGACCTAGACAATTTTTTGAGTCTCCGCTCTAAAGAGGAAAAGGTTTCTTGAATACATGGATGTAACAATTGAACTTACCTTGATCTGTATGAGAAACTTTGAAGAGATTTATAATGGGGAAGAGGTTGAATTCTTCTTATGAATAAAATCCATGACCAGTTTTTGGTGTAGAGGACCCCTCCACAAAAATGGGTTTTCACAGTAAGTTGCTTGTTCTGTAAGAATAAGAATGCAAAATATTTTTATAGTGTGCATCATGTGTAGGTCCCAAGATGTCTCGCAAAAGCTGGAGAAGAACCATTGTCTCCATTTTATGTATGGGATCAGGTACCAGCCTGGATCACTTAGTGTATGATTGTCCTACTACTGGATCTCCTGGATGTTCAAACCTGTGTCCAGGCCCGTCAGCGGATCCTATGTCTAATGGTGCTTTCAGAGTGTGTGCAGATCTCAGCAGTGTTTCTGATGATTATGTTTCCTTATTATTTCTCAAATCTATTGATATGCCTTTACTTGTCTCCTTTTCATCTCTTTCCTCTTTGTGGTGCATTTCTTCGGTCTCATTTGTTCTGCTTTGTTTTCTCCTTTGCTCCTTATGTTTTTTTTGCTTTTTTCTCCTCTTTTTAATTCGTTTTCGGTCTCTGGAGACTGGCAGCAGTGGGATCTTACACAAGGAGGAGCTTCAGAAAAAAAATCATAGCAGAATGAGCTTCCCTTTTACTGACTCTCTAGAGAGCCTGCTGTAAAAGGCAACTTGCTGTCATTCCTGTAAATTTTCTTTTGCAGCCAGCTCTGCTGGGTGTCCCCTTTGTACCCTGTGAACATCTGTGTTGCAGCTTATATCTGAACCCAACTGGAGAACAAATGTATGAACCTGCTTCTTATTTTGAGCAGGAAGCTGCTGCTATTAGTAGGGCACGTGGCCTCGGTTCACCTGCGACTTCTAATCCCCGTCTGGGAGTGAACCAGCTGCCTGTCCTTTCCCCTCCCGCTATCGGTGCCCTTGCCTGGGAGGGTAGCACGTTTCCCTGCTTTCCTCAAGACACTGCCCGATGCCTGTCAGTTGTCAGCATTAATTTTCTCCTTGAATTTTTCCCAAGACGTCATGCAGAAAGGAAGAAAGCAGTAAGCACTGTGGACTTTTATGGCATAGCTTACTTTCTGTTGCTCCTGGAAACTTCTTTCTGCATGCACACAGTCATGCAGGAACCACCCAGTAGCACCACCCTTCTGCATAAGGAAGAAATCTTCAAGCCCTGGAATATTCAGGCAGAAGAGGAAGCCCCATTCCCCAGGCTGTGCACAGGATTCCAAGAAATGGCGACAATGTTTCTGTGCTGGTTTTGGACACAGCACAAGACAGCTCTTTGAGCATAAATTGTGAACTTAACCTCAAGCAGACTTTTTCCTTTAAAAGAGAAAAAAAAACAGGGTGAAGAAAAAGAAGCAGCAGCACTGCCCTGTTTGCAAAAGCGCTATCCCACTTGAGCGTGCTCAGCAACATTTGAAAAGCGTAGGTGATGAACTGCAGTCTTTGTGGCATATGTGTGCCTCCGAGAGAAAAACAAAATCTGTTGTGTCAAGTTGGCTTTGGCTTATGCTCGAAGGGTTTTTGTGATGAGTCTGAAAGGTGCAGAAAGTTTTGTGAAAGATCAGGTGTGATGGCAGAGAATGACTGTAACTCTGAGGGGAGGAACCTGGAGGATTTGAGGTCAGTCTAAATCGGCAGCCATCAGCTGGGGAAGGAGCACAGCCGATTTAGCAAGAGCGTGCACCAGTTCAACAACTTCCCTCAGATTTTTGGGTTGGAAGGACTCAGAAATAGCAAATCTTCCTGCATGACCTTAGCTGAAATGGCTACTGGGCAACCTTGTTTTCCTTCCCTTTCAGTAATTGAGCTCCCTTTTGGCAGAAAGGTACGTGAGTTTCAAAGCTTTCCAAGCCAGGTTAGAAAGAGTTGGCCCCTTTCTTTCCAAAACTAACCATTGAGACAGTCCCAACACACTGCAGACACCTCTGCACGTGTGAATCCTGCTCAGCAATGGTCTCCCTTGTTCATTCGTGTATGCACTTGTTATGGAGGGAAGGGTTGGTCTGGCTGGTTGTATGACTGGGAGTGCTAAACAGCTAAAATTTCTAAACAAAAAAATCTGGCCCTCTTTAAACATTGGCGGACAGATATCTGTCTTCCATCTGTGGCAGCCTATGCCAAACAGCAGAAGAACTGCGAAGTTTGTGTTCTGAAACCTTGGAGAAATAACTGGCATGCTCCAACTTATTTTTTTTAAACTGCATGCAAACCTGAAACATTAAACACAGAAACGAACGTTAAATTGAGACAAGCAGGCAGAAGCCAGGAAGTTCAGCTGGAAGGGTTGTGTCTCCTCCGTCCATACGACAAAGCTCCCGTGCAGGGCACGGAGCCTTTCGGCACTGCTGCACGGGCGTTGCTGCCGATTAACAGCGGGCAGCGATCACCTACTGGGGAGGCAGTCCCCTGGCTGTCCCCTGCAGCTGGATCACCCAGGGTGTTGCATGGCCTGATGTGGCATGGAGGAAGGTGGCTGGTAGTCTTGCAGGTGTGTATGGCTCAGAAGACGCCTCCGAAGGTGCAGGGTGGCTGTTTTCCTCCCCTTACAATCAGAAAGCTTGTATGCCGCAGCGGACAGTGCCGGGTTTGAACGGCTGTTTCCTCAAACAGCTCCTGGCTGGAGTACTTGAGCAAGGGAGCTCCATTCAGAGGAGAGGGGAACGGGAGTGAAACAGCGGGCTCTAACCGCTGTGTTCGCTCCTCGGGGCCATGGCCTGCAGGGAAGGGAGTCGAAGCAGCCTTGAGGCTGCTCCAGCAAAAAGCTGGGGTTGTAACACTCCCTTTGCAGTGCTAGAAAATGTGTGTTTACAATAGGTGATTACAAGGATGCCACTTTGGTACCTGGGAACCTGGGAGCAATGTCTTCTTCTGATTCACTGGAATGGTCATGGCTGAGTCACGCTGCTAAACATGCCGTATGTTACCAAGTAACACATGGTGTTATTAATTGAGGATGTCAGTACCGTGTTACGCAACTGTCAGGCTTAAAAATTAAAGCACTAATAAGGAGCTTTAAAGTAGTCTTGTTGCAGATTGGTTACTGTTTATAACACTAGTAATTCTGAACACAAATTTAATTCTAAATGCAAGAAAACGAGGAGAAATTAATGCAGTCTTTCTGCTTAAATGGCTTAATGACTTTGAATATCTAGTAAAGCGACAGTCCTCTTGTGATGCGAGTGTGTTTCGTCCACCTTACAGTACTCATCTAGCTGGCTGTCACCTGCAAGAATCATTTCTTTAAACCTCCTGAAGCTCCGTTGCAGAGTTGCTGCGTGTCACTACCTGCCACGCGTGCATGGGGCGAAGATGGTAAATGTCCGAGTGGGCTTTTTAATATGAACACCCAAGAAACTAATGCAAACAGTAAAGAAGTGCGTACGATCTGCTGTTGATTCTGTTATGCCTTTTTACTGTGTTTGCTTAGGGAAAATGTTTCTGAATTGGAGAGGCAGGTGCACACTCATGTGTGGTGCTTTTTGTATAGATACTAATCACGCCCTCTGCTTCCCGTCCCCGTGCATCCCAGTGATGCGTATTGCTATTCACTGCACAATGACTGGATCTGTCATCCTACCTGTGCATAAAGTGTGTGGTAGCCAAATGTAGCAACACGGGAACAAAGTATCATTATTTTGTCATGACAAGGTACCCAGTATAGAGTATCATAAATTGATCCCAGGAGGACAGACCTAGAGTATAAACTGTAGTGCTTTGAATATATGCACGTTATAATTGTATTAAACGCTTTGCAGCAATTTGTATTGTATTACAGCTGACAAAGTATTTTACCTCCTAGTAACTAGCTAATGTAAATAGTGTTGATATTTTTCTTTTCCATATTTATAATTACATTAATTGCTTTGCGTATTAATAACAAACAGTTAAGTGTCAGAGCCCAAGCTGTAGCTGCCAGTAATCCACAAGCAACTTGTTTGCATGTTCAAAATATGAAACTGAAGCGTAATTGCGCTTTTTGCAAGTACGTATCTTCACAGCTTAAATTTTACATGGTAAAGCCCACTACCTAAATATTGTCATGTTCAATATCAAATCTGGTGCTAATAGAACGTCTTTCGGAAATGAAGAGAAACTTTGTGCTAAGAGATCAGAAGACATCCAATGAAAAATAAATGAATAATTGTCCTGGTTTCAGCTGGGATACCGTTTTTTCTTCCTAGTAGCTGGTATAGTGCTGTGTTTTGGATTTAGTATGAGAATAATGTTGATAACACACTGATGTTTTAGTTGTTGCTAAGTAGTGCTTACACAAAGTCAAGGACTTTTCAGCTTCCCATGCTCTGCCAGATGCACAAGAAGCTGGGAGGGGGCACAGCCAGGACAGCTGACCCAACTGGCCATTATCTCAACCCACGAGTTTCCTTACTTTTGCTCTTCCAATTCTCTCCCCCATCCCACCGGAGGGGGAGGGTGAGCAAGTGGCTGTGTGGGACTTGGTTACTGAGTGGGGTTAAACCATGACAGTCCTTTTTGGCGCCCAACGGGGGGCACAAAGCATTTGAGATAATTACAGATTAACCAGAGCATATTAAGGAATTTATATCTGTTAACAGTTGTGGGTCACGATATTGATTCATCTGGTCTCGATATTAGTTTATCTGATCTGCACCATGCTCTTCAGAGCATAAGTAAGAAAACTCGTGGGTTGACATAAGAACAGTTTAATAATTGGGAAAAAAAAAAATTGTAATGAAAAGGAAAACAACAAGAGAGAGAGAGAGTGAGAGGAACAAAACCCAGGAAAAAACAAGTGATGCAATTGCTTACCACCTGCCGACTGATGCCCAGCCAGTCCCCGAGCAGCAATCACTGCTCCCCAGCCAACTCCCCCCAGTTTATATACTGAGCATGACCTCATATGATATGGAATACCCCTTTGGCCAGTTTAGATCAGCTGTCTTGGCTGTGCCTCCTCCCTCTGGCACCTGACAGAGCATGGGAAGCTGAAAAGTCCTTGACTTCGTGTAAGCACTACAACTACTTAGCAACAACTAAAACATCAGTGTGTTATCAACGTTATTGTCATACTAAATTAAAACACAGCACTATACCAGCTACTAGGAAGAAAATTAACTCTATCCCAGCTGAAACCAGGACAATAGCTCACACTAGCTAGGAATTGTAACTTATATCCAAATAAAGCTAAACTTTGAAAAAGGTGTTTCCTGCCTTTGAAAATAGCCTTTTTCAGAAGCCAGAGCTGGAAGATCCACATGCAGTGGAATTTTTGTTTTTGTAATGTGATTTAATTGGGCTAACCGAGTGTCGCAAAGAAGCATTCGAGG
This sequence comes from Fulmarus glacialis, assembly GCF_000690835.1. Classification (NCBI taxonomy): domain Eukaryota; kingdom Metazoa; phylum Chordata; class Aves; order Procellariiformes; family Procellariidae; genus Fulmarus; species Fulmarus glacialis. Next base: position 85,286 of record NW_009213418.1, on the reverse strand, counting down.
ATTGTCTAAATTTTTCAAACAGGAGCTATTTTTTTGGAAGGTTTCCAGAGAATTAATCTTTCTGCATTGGTATTTTGTGGACTTTAGCATTTTTATTCTTAGAGACAAAGCAAATTAAGATTTTAGCGTAAATCTGGCTAAAACTTCACTTAAAGAAAGCCTCCTCTTCAGCTTTCTTGGTTTGTTTTTTTTTTTTCGTTTTTGTTTTCTCTATAATTATGGTGCTTTATTTGTCTTCAACTCCTTGCTGGAGGCCAGCATTTAATACAGCTGATGGTTTTGAAAGTTTGCAAACCACTGCTATTTGTGAGGGCCGCAGAGTAAGGAGTCAGTTCCAACTTAATATTGCAGGTGTATGCTGAACTATCCGGGGAAGAGCAAAGGTTGATTAAATTCACCAAATAAGGTGATTCATAGTTTTCTAAATATGTCACTCAACCTAAAATTAACTCAATTATTTACCAGTCACACACATGCTAATGAATCCTGACAATCTCAGTCGACCTGCTGCGATGAACTTCTCTGTCACCTAATATTATTTCCTCCGTATTTTCCCTAAAAGGATACAATAAATACTTAAATCTACTTACTAGCAATTTGGATTTTTTTTTTTTTTTTAATACCTGCAATTCCAGGGCACTAGTAAATTAATTACATTTAATTCGTAAGGCTATAAAAGAGGCGCTTCTTTTTTGCGAGAGTGTCTCCTAAAGTTTGATCCCCCAGAGATTTCATGTGTGATAGTGATGAAAGTGGCTGCTTCTAAGTCAGCATCAATGATATTATTTAAGAAATAAAGTTGAGGTTATCTTTTCATGCAAAATGTGACAAAATTATCAAGACATTAAGATGATACAGTAAATATGATTTATTATTATTTCTAAAGTTAGAATCACCTTGGAATGGCATTTTTTAGCTGTGTGTTACTAGTAGCTATAAGAAATATGTAAGAAATTTGTAAGTTAGCCAAAACCTTAAATGGGTTTATCTACATTCTTGGTAAATACAGAAATATATTATTTGAATAAAAATTATGGTTATCCTGCATTTGTACTTGAGTTATGGGTAAATCTCCAAAAGGCTGCTCTGGATTATAATATCTCTTTCTTCTGAAGGTTTTTCCCCCAAAGCTTTACAGAATCCTGGATGAAAATCAACATTAATCCATAAAATAGACATCGCTGTAGCATTGACATGGGTAGGGAACAACAGCTGAAGAGATTTCTGGCCTACGGTTATTTCTGTCAGGAAAATGGAGCTAGATAAAGATATATATATAATATTTAAAGCTGCTGGGCAATGGCAGGCTGTTTGCAGACAGCTGCATGTTCAGCCTTTTTGGCTAGAATGGTTAAGTGGCTAATTAAGTGGACAAGCATACCCTTGGGGAGAAGTCTGCTGTGCCCCAGCTTCCTATGAAAGTTTTGGCAGAAATGGGTTTGAAGCTGCAACAATCTCATTGTGAGATGGGTATGAAATGGGCTTGCTAGAACCCATTTTACTGGATTTTACTCAGTGGCTGCCACCCACAGAGAAACATAAAAAGTTAAAAAAACCCCGCAATTTTGAAAACTGAAATTAAGTCATCACATTCAATTGAATTTCTTTCTGGGTTGTTTCAAATTGTTACTGAATTTGTTTGGTTGTTTGATTTTTTGTGTTTTTTTTGAAATCATTTCCATGATTTTCTTACTTGATTCATTCAGTGACATCAGCTATAGTGACCGAACGGTTGTTTCCGTGGCGACAAATTGCAGTGTTACAAGCATCCTTGAATGAATCAGGTAAGAGAAACAGATCAACTAGAAATGGAGAAAGTTTGCTTGCAAAAATAAACTAGAAACATTGGGTAAAAGTTTGCAGGAGAATAGTTGGAAATCTAAACTTATTATAATATAGCTGAGTCTTCAATACATCGAAATATGCCAGCAGGGTTAGTTTCATAATGAAGCACAAAGGGATCTGTCCACATCTGGTAACAGCAACCAGCTGGAGAACACTTAAAATAGACAAGTAACTCCATAATAAGAATGAAAGAATTTAACAGCAAGAAAAAAAAATAAAGCTTCTTGCTCATCCTCTAAACTATGACAACTAGCATCACAGCTGATTGTGATTAAGGTCTACCTCCTTAATAAATTGCATCTTAAAAGGACATTGAGTACTTCTGTTATATCACAGCTCCAGTTCTGATTCCATACTGGCATGAGCCAGGAGGTCGACTACTAAAGATGATGGAGTTTCATCAGGTTTATGTAAACGCAGGTGAAATCTGTCTTGCATTCACTATATGTAGCAAGGAACGTAGGTCCAAATTTAGGAGCCTCCAAATGATACTGTTGTATGGTACACTGTATCATCATGGATTTAAATACTATTTGGGGTACATGCTAATAAAGCCAAAAAGACCCTCAATGTGTACAGTGACAATAAGAATTAATTCCACTCCTGTCATGACAACTCTCAGAGGGAATATTGTGCCTTGCCTGGGCTCAGACGTTATTTCCAATAAGCATGGAAATAATGGCTCACAGTGCTGCAAAGTGTTAGGAGATCTCAAGGGAAATCTCATCAGATTATGTGATAGGTTTGAAATTAATCCCTGTCCCCACTGTATTTACACAATATACAATTGTCTTTCTGATGGCTTATAAGGAAAGGTAAATGCTACTGTCCTAAATCAGTGAGGGGACTTGCTGCAATACATTCTCTTGGTAGAGACTACATTTCTTTCTGAGTTGATACAGGCAACTCAGAAAATGATTATATAACTTTCTTACACTGCAGACATACTGTTGTCTGGTTTGTAACCTCATTATGCCACATCATCATCTTTCTTGCAGTTCTCCTTGCCGCCAGTTCAGCAAACATTAATTTTTACATTATGCTTTTGAAAATCTGAAAGGGAAAAAATTGTTGAGAACTTTCTGCTTCTAGCATGGATATTGCCCAGCCGTAGATCCATCCATCCACTTGTCATTCCTAGATTGCTCTTTGGTGAAGGCTTCTTTACAGAGCTGCTCTTGCCTCTTTGCAGACCAGTTTGGGATTGTGCCAGGCTTTGTCTGTTCAGGCGTGCAGAACTGTGTCATGTTAGGCCAAAAACTGTCTTCTCACCATCTTTCCCCAAGGAGCAAGGAATTATCATCCATGGAAGAATGTACACTTCACCACACGTGTAAGTAGTGAATATCTCAAGAAGCATATGACAAACTTGCCAGCCCATGGGTTGAGTTTCTTGAATCCTGCCTGCTCTGGAGGGCATAAGCTAAAAGCTCAATTATGAATCCTTATAAGAATCTAAACATGCGGGAAAGATGTTCTCTAGTCAAGAAGTCTTAAAAGGAGTGGAAGAGGAATGGTCTTCTTCAGTGATCCCCTTCCACCCTAAAGTTTGAATACTGGCGCTAAGTAGTTTTGGAGGCCAAGGGCAAAGGGAAGTTAGCACAGTGTGAAATGCCATATGAGAGGTGCAAGGGCTGCTAGCCTGGACTAGACCTTTACTTTTTTAAAGCAAAGTGACTTTCTACATTACTTTTGTGAACATGGAAATAAAACAGGGGAGACAATGTGCATTTCTGCAGCTTCTCTCTCCTCTCACTGATTTAGCTTCATTTGTATCTGGCTTCCACATTTAGCTCCCAGTCTTCCCTGGTGCTTCCTTCCCATTGTAAAATCCACCCTTTCTCCAAAGGCATTTTTTTTGCTCCTTTTTAAGTTTTTTCTCTTCCTCAAAGATTCAACAACCCAATGAAGAACCTCTAGGATCCTTTCTGTTGACTTTTCTTCTTCCCTGGTAGCCTGTCTACAGACAGCCTTACAGTTCTTTTTCCTTATTGTCTGTGCTTGCCTTTATTCTTAAGAGGACCCATCTCCTTTTCCTTCCAATAGCCACTAGCTGTGGCAGGCAAAGGGTTGATCGGGCAACCCCCTTTCTATCTTTCTGCAAATTTGTTACGTTCATGTAAGCATGTGGTACAAACAGTGGGTTTGATTTGCTATAAACTCTAGTTTGACTTACAGCTTCTTTTTTTTTCTTCTCCATTTTGATAGACTGTTGGATCAGTGTATTAGCAGTCACATCTGACACTAGTGTCAAAACACAATAGATACCTGGCTCCCTTTAATTAATCACTTAGAAAACAAGAGAAAACCCACATAATAATTTATTTCCTCTAATACTGATGTTTCCAGATTCCAATCATCTTTATCAGCTTTTAAAAACCATGTGAGTATATATTAGAATCTCATACGTTTTATCTGATAGGTACAAATACAAACACCTCTTATTCTACTTCTTGTTATTCATGGTAGCTGGATTTTGTATGTCATTTGTAATTGTATTTTTCTCTCATATGCATTGGGGGAGGAGAAAGGACTGTATAGCTCTTTATTCTTGTTTACCTCGCTGAGCCAAAGCTTTTAGAATGGGGCATGCACCATCCAAAGAGCTGTACACGAAATTCCGATCAATTAATCACCAAGATGACCAAAAAGGAAACATAGATTGGCGATATGGCTGTGGCTGACAGCACAAATACAAAACAGTGAGGTTGCAGCAGGAGGATCTGAGGAATTGTTATGGCTGGTAATGATGTATGAGATGGAAAGAAATCAGGTTGTTTCAGAATCAACGTTGGGTTTGTAAGTGACAGTCTAGGGGAAAACAATTGTTATTATTTATCAACTGAACTGGTTTTCAATTGAATTGTTTGGGCTTTTTAAACTTTATATGCTGAGAAATTAATAATTTAAGTACACCTCTTCATGCTTTCTGAAGCATTGAAAAATATGAACCTGAATAGTGTATGGTACTTAAAATTGTGTTTCACGTAGAGGTATTTATCTATTTGTCATGTGGAAGGAAAATTAATAATCTTCTTTGTGCACCAAAACTTTTATACTGAACGTTTTCTAAAATTTCATTACGTAGAAGCCCTGTGGAAGCTGTGCTGTTCAAAACATTTTTGTTTTCATGTATTGTAATGTGTATTTGTTCAAACAAAGAAATGCTTATCTGTTGAAAAGATAGCAGTGATAAATTACTTCAGCTTTCATGCTTACTTACTGTTTTCCATTTGGCATTAAATTCCTGGTTGAATCCCAGAGGTAGATAGATCTGAATTCAAAAAGTAACCTTGATGCCTTTTTTAGCCAACCCCCGTGACCTGATGATAAAAAGGAAATTTAGTCATCTAAAGAACCATCCTTGTATAGTTTAAACCCCACTAGATACCAAAAGGATTGCAATTTTTACCATTTTCTCTGAGCTGTATTAATTTTCAGAGAATGTACAGGACCTCTACCTTTACTGTCAAACAACAGCACTTTAGATATCAACAGTGTAACTATCTGTTGAATCTAAATAGCATGCAAATTGAGCTTCCTGTACTCATCCTATCTCATTATGGGTAGTGCTGCATATGCTTTGTTAATCCTTTTGAAAAATTATTGACTCCTGAATAACTTTCTTTTACTACTATAAATCATATCTTCATGGGGTTTTTTTTCTGTCATTGACTTCTAAGTTCAAGGGTCTGTTTTATTTCTCATCAGAAAACAAATTTCTCTCTATGCTTAACATGAAGTATTCCGAACTCGTGTTTTCCATTTTAATGGAGGTTCATCAGTCTCCCCCGCCTTCTCCTCACTGAATAAGTGATCCTTATTCAATGTACAATGGGAGCATACAAAACCAGAAGAATAACAAAACAGTTTAAAAAGCTAAAAAGCAACATGCCGTAAGTTAGCTGTATTAGCATATTTGAACATGTAAGAAAAAGTAATTGGGAACTCTTTCCTCATTTGCCAATCTTTACCCTGCATCAGTTGATAGAATAATTGTTATTGACAAAATAGCAACACTGGCCTTCAAATAGGAGATGCTGTATATCCCAGCTAACTCTTGAGGTCTGTATCTTCATCTACATTTTAGCTGGTTCATATTGGCTGCCCACTGAAGGACTGTAGACGTCTGCTTGCGAAGAAGATGAAGTTCCTCCCACTGCTTTAGGAGGAGAATTTCCTGCCCTGGGATGAACGAACACGTGCACTTGACCAAGCACTTAACATCAACATGTGCCAGTTTCTGTCTGATGAGTATGAAAGGAGCCTGAGCCAACTGGGTTTGATGTGGACAGTGATATTTTATCTGATGAGTCCAACCCAGTGCGTCCAGAGATTCCTGCCTGCTAGTTTTTCTTTTGATAGGCTAAGTTTTCTCAAGCAATTTTGCACCATTATTTCTCTCACTGCTCTTCTTTTTGTACTGCCTTCTGATATGGATTATGACTGAGACCCTCTTTCTTTACTCCCGCTCAAAACATTAGGAGTCTTGTGTTTCAGTATGGAGGCACTCTGGTCTACCAACTAAAGCCCAGGCTTCAACTGTTTGGGCATTTTTTACTTGCTTTACTACCAACTCATCCTCTGACTTTCCACTGGGCAGTGACGGTATTGGCCTGCATTCTGGTTTCCCTCTCTCTTAAATGGGAGCACTGATAATGATGGTTGCTCATGTCCTAGAATAGAATAGTTCAGTTGGAAGGGACCATCTACAACGATCATCTAGTCCAACTGCCCGACCACTTCAGGGCTGAAATGTAGCTACTGTGCTATATAAGTTGAGATATGGGGCATCTTCTTTTGTAAGGTAAAATTCTGCTAAGCTCAATAAACTACTCATTATTAGAACTATTATTAACATCATTACTATTGTTATTTCTGGATTCCAACTGGGTCCTTCGCATTACTAAAGGGATTGTTTTTAGTCTAAAATCCTACCAGGAAAGGTGCACTTTTAAATAATGATAGTCAAGGACATTTAGTATCTTGCAGAGCTGGCTCTACAGCAAAGGCAATATTACTGTTACTTCAGGGCCATCAGAATTCAAGCCCTTCCCATGTGGAAGAGCTGTCTGACAAAATGATTTTGAAAATGCTACTTCACATTAAAAGTAGCAGGAGAAAATTGTCCCCAGGAGGGTATTATCTGTGTGTAGCCAGTAGTTCAACAAGGAGCTCTTCCAGATATATTCCTACTCTTTTGAAAAAAAAATCTGTTTTCTGGACTTCATTAGCCTGCAGAGGGGAAGAAACAGGGAAGCTATCAATATGTTTTTCCATTTAAACACAAATGCTTTCTCCTCACTCTGAGAATAGAGGTAGTTCTCTTTTGGCAAGCACGTGCCTGTTAAGGGCACTTTGCTGGACGTGTTTGTGCTATTTGTAATCTTGGTGGTCTACACAAATGGGCACAATCCCCAGAAAAATGACAGCAGGCATAAGTTAATTAATTGGTGGAAGAGGAGAGCACGCAGCTCACCTCCGGCTGATGCTGTGGTTGACTTTGTGAGTTATTTCCCAACTCTGCAGTCCTTCCCTTCGGTGAGGGCAGGGTTTTGGTGGTGGGAGTTAGAATTAGTGGGATTTTGCCAGGAAATACCTTCTCAGTTAACAGAGCTGGGCTGCTGCAATTCTTTCTTCCCAAAGGAAATATATATGTTTCTGTATATTTGATTTTATTGATAGTGTTTAGACTGGGTAATTTGAAATGTGAGTGGAGCAGGCAAACTGTATTTTGTGGAATCTGAGAGCATCCTCTTTCTGCAAAATCTTTCTGAAATTACCTCATGGTGAGCAGAATTTGATCCATTCTATAGATAAAAGAGGCTGCTGTTTACAATCATTTTGATGAAGCATAGACACTGTCATGTCTAGATGGTATGATGGATTTCATTATACTCAGAAAGTAATCCAAGCCTGTTAGAGACAAGTAAATAACCTCAAATTTCTTTCTTTCTCTTTCTCACTTCTTTTCTTTCCTCTGTAGTGTCTGAATTTTAACGACGAGTTCTTACAAAAGTCTTTGGTGACCCTTCACACAGCACCACTCTGTGTGAAACTTTATTACCATGAAATCATCAGGGGAAAACAAGAAATCAATCTGGCCAGATAGTTATTACGCTGTTTTAAAAAGGTAAAAACCTTTGGAGGCTCGAGTTTCAGTGGACTGATGAAGTGTCACAGCAGAGCTGTCTTTTCCTCCTGCAAGTCCTTGTCTGAGATAGTCATGAGGAAACAAAATGCCATCAGGCTCTTGCCCTCCTCCTACCCCATCCGTAACAGCAGCATGATGTTTACTGTTGTTAGTAGCCACCTGCTTCCCTTCAAATCCTCCTCATGCAAAACACGGTTGTTTCAGAACAGTCATTACATGTTTGGAAATGACAAAACAATTCTCTAAGTCCCACTGATTATGTTGTATAGCAACCTACTGTATGCCATTTCTGCTGCTTGGAAGACTGGTAGCTGCTTGGCAAGCTAAAGAAGAAGCTTCTTTCCAATAACAGTGTTTTTCTTTTATCCTGGAGTGTGGTATTATTTTTCTAGGGGAATGATTAGAAAAGAAAATATATACAAAGCTAAAGAAATATTCCAATATATTTATAATATAATATTATGATGGGCATTAAATAAAGTCATTCAAGTGCTTGAGTTCATTCAAGTATTTTTGGGGCTTTTTAAAAGAAATAATTGTTGCATAGAAAGTGTCGCCTGAATAGCAATTATTTGATTAAAAGAATTCTGGCCCAGGTCTTGTGCTTGGCTTTCTATACGCTTAACCATGCAATCATTTTTTATTGCCATTGTTGAACGTAGATGGATTTAAATAGGGCTTCTCCCACGTAGGTTCTTTAATGATACTTCTAAGGAAGAGAGCACAAGTGGATTGAAATGAAATCCTGAACCCACGGCTCAGGGAGAGTGTGGGACAGGGTGTGAAAGGAGCCCTGCAGCTCTAAGAAATGGCAGGAGTAGCATTACACAGCAAGAAGACCAGAGAGCTGGAGTCTTTCTGAGGATGGAAAAATAGCATTCTTTCTCCTGAGAGCCCTCTGCTTTGACTGGATGCCGGCCCCATTCTCTCTGAACCTATTGCTGCCTGTAACAATACTTCCAAATGCAATTGGCACCCATTCCAGCTACCTGCAGGCAGTTATAGAAAGCAAGCTGGGTTTCTAGGGTTTCTTAGATCCACCCTACCTAAGAAATACAATTTCTTAAATGTGCATAAGGAGAATTAAAAAAAAAAAAAAGGAAAAATCATGCTAAAATCTTCGTAAAACTTGGAACAACTTGTATTCTGTCCATTGTAATCTGAAGTAATGAACTGGAAAGACATATTGCATTGCTGCAGATTTTGACAAGGAGTAGATAAATGCCAGAGGTTGAGCCTGTAAGACTCTGGGCAAAGCTTCATGCTGCTGGAAACATTCTTGTTTTGCAAAGTGAATAGTAGCTGATTGTTAAAGCATGGTCCCTGCTGATGGCAGGAGTTTAGAAAATGCCTAAGATTCTCAAATGAAATATAGTTGAAAGCAAGTTTTAAACAAGAATAATTCGGTCTGCAAAAGCCTGTGTGCTGTAAAACCCCTTTTGCCAAGAATGGAACAAGCAGAGACTCGACAGATAGATAAAGAAATAGCAACAAACCAACCCAACTTTTCCAGAGATGATGGAAATGTGCTCAGAGCAATGATGCAAGCCCTCAGTGATTCTGGGTGTGTCACCCACATCTTTCCCTTCTAAAGAAGTCCAGAAATACTTGGTGTGTCCTTAATAGTCTGGAGAGACTTGGCAAGAGCTGTCACTGAGTGTTTATTTGAAACGTAGTTCCAGGGAATTGTGAAGGAGATATTCATTCAATCTCAGAGTTACAGGAAGATTTGAAAAAAACAGAGGTGCAATTATTTACCTTAAGGCGTCTGATTTTTACAGGTTCAAAGAAAACAGATGTGTTTCTTGTCTACTGCTGTTGGAAATTTTGCAGGGTTTATATAGAAAGTATTGTATTTATCAACAAATAAATATCTTTAAATGGTGCCTAAATGCCACTGGGCTTTATAACAGAATTCTGGAGAATTACCACAACGGTCTATTCCTATTAACGTAACCTATATCGTCTGAGAAGCTGGCACTGTAACTCTCTCTGTTATTAGTGTTCTGCAATATATTTCTATTGGGTCACTTCTGTATTTTGCACACCCTAAAAAGATGTTGCAAGGTTTTTGGTCTGAAAGAGAAGTACGTGAAATTATTATTTTTTTCAGTATCATTGTAGAAATGAAGGCAGATTGTGTGGATGGGAGGAAGAAATCATTGTGTTGAGTTTCTTCCTAGTGGTCAGGATGGAGACGGATTGAATAGACACAAAGAAACTCAATTCTCCAGGAGCATGTCTGAAGATATCATAGAAGGGCCTATTGTTCTTTTAGTTCTACACCTACTTTCCAAAACAGCCAGATAAGTCCAGAGTTAAGGGTTTTTTTTGTTATAATAAACACATATTTCAGCAAAAAAGTAAAGTAAAAATTTAAGGGACCGTGCCTGCCCATCTTCGATGGATGGCTCCATAAACAGGAAAAGATATAAAAGAAAAAATAACTTTGAGTACTGTAACTTCTATAGGAATTTCACCACCACAGGTCTGCATAAAATCAATACACTTAAGCAATTCAGCTTCAGCTGTTAGGGGTTTTACTGAGTCCATTCACTTCATAGATCTTCTGGGTTAGTATAAACTATTTCTGTTACACACCTTGCAGAAGCCCAAGAGGTCCGACATCCCTGGAGAAGATGTTGAACAAAGACACGGTTTCCAGCAGCGAATCCGACTGCCCATTTGCTTTGGACATCAGGCAAAAAGGTCTTGCTGGTTGTTATTAGATTACCCCTGTTCAGAATATTAAACAAGGTTAAAACTTGAGTTATTTTTTCATCCAGACATTGTGACTCAGTGGGAAACAGGTATGCCTATTGACCTAAATTTGCTTCTTGGTCAGATTTGCATACTAACCTCTCATTTTTGGGAACTCTGAATTATCTCTACTGTGGTCTGAAAAAATTGCTGACTGATCAGTGTTACTGATTTATATTTCAATACCCCACATTTCTTTTCTGATCTGTTCTGTTTGTATATGGCTGTAAGTGGGTTCCCCAGTCAATACTAGTGTCTCAAGAGTTTGAGACTGTGTCTGGGAGAACTTTTTTATCTAAAAGGAGAAGAATAAGCATTTGGGGTGGCGGGGAGGGGATGCTGGGCTTTAGCCTTGTCAACAGAGTGAGGGAGGGAATGAGTTTGTAAATGATGTTCAGATGCAGCAGTTGTTTCATCTTTATCACCATTATGCTGTGAATGAGGGGTAGCGGAAGAGGAAGAGAGAGAGAAAGGTCACTCAAAGGGAAAAAGAAACTGAGGGAAAAAGTAGAAAAGTATGGCATGGAGCAAAGCAGGGAGAGCAGGTGGAACAAGTCTGCCAAGAGCTGGAGAAAAAGGCCAGATGAAATGTGGTAAAGCCCCTGCCAGGCACTGTGTAGGTCTGCACTTAAAGGCAGCTTTCTCCAGGCTGTAATTACGTCTAGCTGGTTTGGGGAGCTCCCGATAGCAGTGAAGATGCAATGGCAAAGACTTCAGCTTGGCTGTTCAGGGATCCTAGGAATGTATTTGGGATGCTGTCACACTGATATCTGTGTTTACTTTGTTTTAACAACCGTTACCAGCCAGGAAAGACAGGTTAAGGTAGCGCAGCAATGTCTCCGTGCTGCAAATACATCTTTGTTCTCTCCTTCCTTCTCCCCTTTCCTCCCCATTGCACAAAGGCTTTTTCTCCTCTGCTTCTTCTACCAGATAAGGCTCCCTGACTAAATATGAGGCAAGGAAGACTCGCTGAAGCAAATTCTTGACCTGACTTCAATCCAGCTTCAAATTTGTGTATGAAAATGTAATAGGGTAATTTATCACCTTTATTCAGATAAACAGATAAAATTGCGGGCAGCTAACAACCTTCATTTGTATGCTGAAAGTTAGAGGGAAGTTAGGCAGTTAGGTAGCAGCACCTTTCCCTGTCTGACATGGATTGCTCGTAAGGGAGTAATCATCATTCATAGTTTTCCACCAGCAACTTTACCTGATACTGGCAGGTAAATCACAGAGCAGAGCACAGTGCTGTCCTCTAGCTTTGATACTTGTAATTGTAGCAGTTCTTCAGCAAACATCCTGTATAACCCATACACGACTTTCAGTATAGCTTTTAAAAATAACTAAGGAGTTTGAAATAACCATGCTGTATATAAGAGCAAACAATAAAGCGCATGTGGAGGAGGCTTCATTAAGATTGCTTGACCTATGAGCACAATAAAAAGGAGGACAAGACAGGCTTTCCTAGTGATTTACTTTCTATGCCCATGAATCATGTTTTTTTCCTCTGTTATTGTGATTGCATTTTTTTCTCAGCACTGCTCACCCTATCATTATGGGTAGAAAAAGTAAAGGGATTGTGATATTTTCTCAGCAGTGATGAAGGGAACAGGACACTTCAAGGACATGCTATAAAAGTTGTTAGGACTGCAAGATGCTGTAGCTTCTTCAAGATTAAAGTACTGTGTACGGTCCGTATTGGATTAATGTGAGTCATGCTGAAGGATGCTAGCTATACCATAAGCGATATTAATCTCGCATGTTTACTTTTTAACTTAACAATTATATTTACTTCCTTTTTTTCCCCAGCATTTGTGGGTGAGTACACTTTTGAGGTTGTAAACCCCATGGGAAGGAGCCAGGCAGTTCATGTTGGCAGCGAGTCTGGCAAAAGATGCTGTTTAAATATTTACCACCAACAACAGAGGGTTGTTTAAAAAAAAATTGTACGTTTCAGCGTATTGTCTTCAAGGGGCTTATTGGAAAAGAAAAAATAAAGGCACAAAATTTTGAAATTTTTAAAGAGCTTTCAAAATGTTAAGGAGTATTTGCAAAGTAGTGCAAGTGAAATATATTTTAACATGGATTGATGTGGGTTGGCTTTTTCCCTATTTTCGGTAGAGAGGAATGGAAGAGAAAGCAGGAGGGGCTGGGTGCTCTGCAGTTGGTGAGAAGCCCTGGGATTGGAAACCACAAAATTAAAAACAGCAAATGTGAAACAGTGGCTTCTGACTTCCTTCGTATGAGCACAAATGCATCAACTTAATAACATCATTTAAAACTCCTCTTTTGGAGCCATGGAAGAAAAGAACATGGAAGTAATTAATACTAGTCTAAAAAAATCCACAAGAAGATATTTGTCCTTGGTAAAATGTTTCTCCATATTGCTTTATGGTTTCTATTTATCCAGACGAATTATTCACCAGACGTAAAGCAGCACTTCTGACATCATATGAGATTATTATGCAAGATTATAATGTGGACGTGGCTTTGTCACAAAAGACAAATGTTCCTCAGGCTGTGCGGCAGAGCTGTTTGCTGACTGAAGGGAAGGATGGAAACCCCCACGATATACTAAACTTCAAGCTGTAGTTTCCTTCAAAAGTAATACTTTTAATCCAATTATACTAGCAGGTCAGAGAATCAGTGGGCTTTCATACTGATGGTATTGTGTGAAATATTAGTTGAGCTATGCAGCTGAATAACTGGAGAGGATTTAATTATGACAGTTACTGGTGTTTTTCAGAACATCAAAGACTTAGCCAGCAGATTATGCAGCAGATGTATTACATGAAGTGGAAGTTGATCACGATTTTCTGGATATTTGGGGGTTTTGTACCAAGTGAGAGCATAATTATTGAATAACTTCTACTACAGTTCCTATAGGTGTTTTTTTTGTTTTGTTTTGTTCTCCCCTCCCCCAGTAGTTACCTTTATCTGGTAGAATATGAATTTTCCCTTAATAGAAGCTGTGGAGAAGCAGCATTGGCTTCTAATTAGCTCAGTACACTTAACATTGTACTACCAAGCATGTGGTTTGGCACACACAGAGGCTAAAGGTAGATTGGTTTATCTTAAAGTTGATGGTTTTTAACTCATGCAACCTGAGTAGTATTTTTCTTCGAAAGGAGTTTAGGCAGTAAGAGTGGTACAAATCTTCTCAAGCTCTGCAAGAATGGCAGGAAACATAGGCTGTTATCAACAGAGCAAACGCAGATCACTCACAGGTGGGCTGAAGGATATTCTTTTCCATTTTGTTAAAATATCCGCAGGCAGCCAAAAGCAATCTAGTTTTTGCGGTGCTGTTTTATTAACTGAAAGAACCTCATGAAATTTTTACATATGAGCTGCATTGTGAGGTCTCAGCTCTTCTAAAGACAGCAGCTACAGTGGATCAAGTTTGTGAGAGGTCGAGGTAGACATTATAGCACACTTACCACATGTACCATGGTTGTTGCTTTTCCATGGTGTGCTAAGTCAATACTATAAACACCAAGCACCTCCAAAACTGGATAAATTCCTGTGCTGAAGTTGGAGGGCGGACGTGACAGACCACGAAAATGATGGCAATGCAGTTGTTTGGTGTCTCCACCGCATGCCAGCTTCTCGTCAGCTGCGAAAGGATGAAAACACCACTGACATCAAGGGGATCGCTCCCCTTTTTACCAGCAGCAGTGTTGGTTCTGTGGCATTCAAGTACTACAGGACTTGAGGAGACGTGGCAGATTTCTGAGAGAGTCTCTAACCGAGAGTAGTTTAGGTCTCCCATGAGAAAACACAAACTCAAAAGGCACCATTTGGGAGAAGCAGCTTGTGATGTTCAGAGAAGTGTATTTCCTAATGATAGCGCTGACTATGGTAACAGATATTCCTCTGTTATCTGCCATGTTTAGTTCAGAAAGCAGTACACAAGTGTGAAAACATCCCTTTTTACAGTAGCAGTGTTTGAAGAATTTCTTCTGGGAAGAGCACTGAACTGGTAGATCACTGCTGAGCTCCTTTTGGCCTAACAGGCCTTTTCCAATTCTGCAAAGCAGACAACAGTTAAGGGAAAAGACGAACAGCCTTTGCTGGGACGCTGCATCAGTTGTATGAGAAATGGAAGTGGGTCATTCTGGACATAAAATTTCATGGAAATATGTTCTGTCAGCATCACGAAATTTGAAGACCCGTCTGCTGAGGGTGTGTCCGCTTCTTCTGCCATGACATCTGTTTGGAGGGAGGCGTAAAATTCCCCTTGTGATTCACGCCAGTGCTACAGAGCTGGGAAACTCCTACTCCTTCTCTTCTCTCGTTATGTTTGGTGTCTCACCCTTGAATGGGAAGAACTGTGGGCTGCTAAGGGTCCCAGTGGAAAAGAAGGTTTAAAAAAAATTAGGAGGAATCAAATGCTAATTTCTCCTATCATAGATGCTGTTTGGCTCTTATTGGGGCACTATTAAAATGTCTGAAAATGCTTTATTTCTTAAAACACCATAGAAGAGATTTTTGTGATGCATCCTTTCCAAAATGGTATAATGAGTAAGAAAGCAGAAGGCAAAATGCGGGAGTTTGTTTCAGAATCATGGATATTGTGCATTAGATATTATAGATTAGAATGGAAAACCTGTTATTTAAAACTCCTGTTCAAAATCTCATGGTTTGGACTAGTTCATTTTCTCTTCCACTTGGGTTTGAACATTTCATGTCCCTTGGAAATTAAATGATGAAACTAATGTTTCCCCTAAAAATGCATTAAGCTGGAAAGTGCTGGATCTCAAGCATATTAAGCAGTAAATACTCTGAGTTTTTATTGTTGCCACATACCTTTTGATAGCCAGTCTCATACTATGACGCCTTGAACTGATGTGTTTATTGTTCTAAAAATGAATAGGCAGATGTTGACCCTGGCTGCCAGATAGAAGGGAAGATTTCCAAAGCTGCATTAAATAGTCTATCTTTATTTTGGCTAGGTTGCTTATCTGTTAATTGTGATCTGTAAGTCTAGTTACAAATATTTTTAAAAATACTGTCAGAAAATCAAATCCTGTATTTGCAATCCTAGTGGGCAGAGGAACAGGTCAGTCTCTTGTCTTATTGTGATATACTGAACACTTCAAAATGCTTCTACATCTATGCATTTGAGGTGAATACTGCTGTAAAATCCAGGTCACTTCAGTTGCACTAAAGCTGAAACAGTCTCAGAGGTTTTTTGGTAATATATACGCCCGCTGAGTTACAAAAATCGGTTTCCTCAAGGCAGGCTTTCTTAGCATGGGCACAGTCTTACAGTAAGGTATCGAACCGGTCTTTTTTATAGAGTGGAGCTGCCTCTGTCTCATACTTTGCAACTCAGATAATGGGCAGATGAAGTGCAGGACACCTGCTGAGCGCATAAGCATATCCTTAAAGGGATCTATTTCGTGGAATTAGAGAAAATAGAGTCTGTTTGGAATAATCTAGCTAAACTACCAAATATTCAACTTCCATTTATTTTCAGTTGGCTGTGAACGTAAGGAAATTAGTGTTTGCCTACAGAGGAACACATTGGATCTGCCTTTTAAGTTGTTACAGGATATACAGTTGGGTAGGCACATCTGTGGGCTGAAATGAGAGAACTGTCTCTCGTTTGTTTTCTCCAGTCAAGCATAAATCTCTAATTTTAAGGGCATTCTACCCTTGGTTTAGATTTGTTTATTTTAGTTTTATAGACCTCATTTTAAACCCATTTTAATGAGCTGTTTATGCAGTGATAGTGGTTTTAATATATGTTTAGGTTCTATGCGACTCTAAGTTAGGCAATGATGCGTGAAGAGGGCATGAATTCATAATATGGCAAAGGCAACTGAAATACTTCTGATATACCAGCCAAACGTGGGTGCCTGTCTGCCGGTTTGCTTGCCCCTGCCTGAGACTGACAGTTCAAGCTCCCATTTTTCTCCTTAGGGGTGACTGATTTTGCAGGCCCTGATGCATCCTGGAGCTAGTTAGGGCTCCCCGCCTGGTGCATGAATGGTCTCAATGATGCTGCAGTTGTGAGTGTGGGATGAGGATCAGGGAACGGAGGAGTGCCAGGAACCAGCATTTCATCCCATGTGCCGTCTGCAGGACAATTGTTCCGCACTTACCTCCCCCTGTATGGGTGAAGTGAAGTAGAATGGTACTAAGACTCAAGCCAGCATGTCTAATCAGCTCAATAGTCAGCTTCACCCAAGGCCATAGCTGGCCAGCTTGAGAACCTCTGCAAGTATCTGAAAAGTGTTGCAAACAAACACAGATCCCAGAAACCCAGAAGCATCTCGGATAGGGAGCATGATACATGGATGTTAGCTGGGCAAAGATTTTTTGAATGCTTTGTTTGCCTGCAGCTTTTCTAATCATGGCAAATCTGCATGGGACAGTTCGGTGACCTGAGCCTTGCCACAACGCAAGGTATAACAAGGCCTTTTGATGATCTTTATGTGTGCCTACTTCCTGGCCACTCATAAGGAGCTTCATAATTTGTCTCCAGACATATCTTGAATATAATAACAAGAATAATTAAAACTCAAATAGCAATTTGGTGTTCTGACCATCTGGGATCCAGGCTGAGAGATGAGATATAGTACAGTCCCTAAAGCTGTTAGCAAGGTAAGCTTTCTTACTCTTTTTTGTAATTAATTTAAATGGTTTTAAAATGATTTTTAAATGAGTTCATACTCACAACAGCTTTGAAAATCTGTGTCTTGCTGGTGGGATCTGACTGCTGCTTCTACTGCTGTGTCTGGTTCTGATTCCCAGCTGGAAAAACTGAACCTCTGTATCAGCTGGGTGCAACCTCAGCACAGTGATAAAGGAAAGCAAACAGAAATAGTTGGAAGCTTTTCTAAACACTATTTAGAGAATCCCTTTTCTAATGTATGGACCCCAGAGAGAAAAGAAAACGGGGAGGAAGAGGATATTACTTGTGCTTTCTTAGCATAAGCATGTGATGGTTCTGTTACTTGCTTGAAAAGAGGATGCTGAGAAGTATCGAGTGTATGAAGTTAAAGCTGATGAAAGTGTAATACACAGTAGTGTTTTATGGAATATCACTTTTTAACAGGGTTTTCTTTTCCCCTGGTAGAATAGCCTGGAAAGGTTGAATTGGGTTTTATTCCACTAAAGCGAGAGACTACACATTGGGGTATTAAGGGAGGAACTGGAAGAATGGCAGAGCCAGAGCAGTTAATGCTGGGCTCACCTTTGGGCTTATACATCCCAAGTATAGCAGCAGAGCAAAGAGGAATCGCAACTGCACCAATTCTTTTCCAACCTGAAATAGTGTCTCCGTGGCAGGGTGTGCCACTCCAGTGCTGCCATTCCCAGGCTCATTAGACTCGGTAAGAGACAGAGCTAATGCTATCAGGTGCAGTGGTACACTGATGCAAATGAGCAACTTTCAGGGCCCAAGTTAAGCCAGTACAGCACTGCACCCTGTGACCGTGGCAGCTCGTTTGGAGTTAGGAGGGCTTATGCTGAGGCTGTGTATCAAACACTAAGGCGTTTGATATATCTCATGCCCCCTTAGCTGGGGAAAGCCTCCTGTGAGTTTGGTAGAGTTAGACTTCTAAAAACCTGTATAGGAGGACCAATGAGTATGAATTCAGTTAGGAGCAAAGGGGAGAGGGAATTCATCCAGATGCCAGATGCTGGGTTCAGCGGAAAAGGAAAGGGAAAAAGGATGGTTGTTTCCCTGAAGGACTTCTTTTAAGTTACAGGTGACGCTGGGGCAGGTGAGAAACTCTCTCTCTTATCTAAGGGTGGACATAGGTTTTTGTCCAGGTGAGTAGTCTAATACTCACTACGCCATTTTTGTTTCATTAAAAAACTCTGTCTTTAATGCATGAGGAGTGGCAGAAAATCATCCTGAGATTTTTCATTTTGCAGCCAGCACCACAAAGCACAAAATCAGCTCTTGGCAGCCCAGCTATTAGCAGCATCGTCCCATGCTTTGCTGCAGCAGTGACTGCAGCAGCAGTAGTTTGAAGAGCTGATGCTGCCCCAGGTTGCCAGCCGAGCACTGATACTGGCTTCTGGCTGGCCCTTTTAGAGGGCAGCCAGCTGATGTCTCCACAATGCTGTCAGCTTCAGGGCTGTTGGTCAGATGGCTTATACCTTTTAGTCTCAAAAAGCTTATGTCACCAGCAAGGTTTAGGACTAAAGCAGCCAAAAGGCACTTTTTTCAGGGCCACCAAAAGGTGCATTTTTCTACCAGGGGCTCCCAGTATTTTTTTTTTTTCCTTTTTGCTGTTGCTCTATGCCTGACAGACACTTGCAATCCCCACTTGAAGATTCGCACAGTGGTGGGCAGCCTGGGGTTAACATGAGCAATTCTGCCAGCTGTTTTTCAGACCTGAGTTTACCAGCCTGATCTCAGCTGTCAGCATTTGCGATCCATGCTGCTGAGAAATATCAGGCCCAAGAACAAGTAACATCACCAAAAAGGCAGTTCAGAGGCCTTTCAGTCCATCTTTAGCAATTGTCTCTTAAATTGGCTGTGGGTCTTGTAGGAGCCATATGAGGTACCCTGGGAAGCTTTATCAGAGGAGGGATACCAAGATGCCAGTGGGAATTGCCACTGAGGGTTTCCGTACCAGCTTCCCAGCCCTTTTCAGCTCATTCCCAGGCTGTTAGCCAGGGAAGTTCCTGCTCAGTTCAAGCGTGTGATTCCCAGATATGTTAGCTGTGTCCGGGGGATGCCTCACAATAAGAGTACAATTGTACAACTAAGTACAGCTGAGAAGAGTGCAGGGAGAGGAGGAGGATAGGGACTGGCAGGACTAGACAGCTTAATTGCGAGACACTGAAGCCCTTCCCTTCTCCCTCACCTGGGCAGCCGGAGAGTCCCTTCAGCTTGCATTGGAGGAGCTTCTCTTCAGCACTTAATTTGCGCCTTTTCAGGGTCCCACCAGACCCAGGGGAAATAAATAAATACATACATACATACATACATAAAAAAACCCTAGCAAATGAAACAAACCAAAATCACCACCAGAATCAGTGGTAGGAGGGAGGAGAGCTTGGTTGTAAATGGGTCACGTGTAGGAGAGACTGCAAATTTCTTACTCCATAACAGGTCATTTCCACCCCTGGGTGCTGTTCACAACAGAGGAGCTCCATTGATTTGGTGCTCAAACAAGAGGACAGAGGAGGATGACATCCTGGAACAGTCTTCCACCACCTTGTGAAGGACTGGGACAGCCTCTCCACTGAGAGTTTCAGAATAACTTGTTTTGCTGCATGGGACCTACGGGCTTGAAGCCTTTGAAGAGCCAGGAACAGGGCTGGTTCAGTCCAAATTGTCTTGCAGCTGTATAAGAAGGAGGGCAGCACATTTGTACATTGCTGTCTAGACATATACGAACAGACTGACAATTTCTGTGCATCCTTCAGAAAAATAAAAAGTGACCCTCCAGGAAGCTGTCTATGTAGGTACCCTTCCTTCTTTGCCCCAGGATTGGTACAGTTAGGGACTGACGGAGGATATCCTCTTGGGATAAGAGGAAGGGGGGAATTAGCATCCCAAGACCAATTTGTTGTAGCAGTGGTGTATGGATGCTGCCCTCCAGCTAGCAGGGTAGAGCAGGATAGAGACGAATGCTGCCAGGGGAAAGCCTACCTACCCCTCAGCCCTGCTGTGTGATCACTCATTCCTGTACTCCTGCCCTTGCAAATCTTCATTTCTGACAGCTTCTTTCACCCTCTGCCTCACTCTGTTGGTTAGTTAGTCTGAACTTGGTTTTCAGCCCCATCAAAACCCTTCAACCACTGCCCTCCTTCCCACCTCTTTGGTCGTACTTTCCTTAATCTGTTCTTTCCTGAATGTTCCCAGGGGAAGGCAAATTGCTGCTAAATGCCAAAAGATACTCCCCCCCCCCAACC